>NC_056732.1:1632824256-1632834256 GCF_019279795.1 Protopterus annectens
TCCTGCATTAGATAAAGTGATGCATGAAGACTTTAATGAACTTTTTCGTAGTCACCATCAGGAATTACCTGGCAAGGTGGTAACTGAATACATCACATATGAAATGCTTGTGGATTTTGAAGAACGTGAACAGACAGACCTCTACCATTCTAACAAACTGTGAACCGCATCTCAGAAATTCAATTTCCAAGATCTTATAAATTCCATCTCAACAGAGGAGACAGACTCAGTCAGGGCTGACATCTGTCTATCAGTACTTTGGAGCTATCAACTGCAGTATGAAAATGAACTGAAAGAACATCAGGCATCAAAATGGATTATCAATGTCTTTAATGCACATCATTGATTCAAGGTATGAAGCATTGAATTTAGTTTTCATTTTAACGAAGAAATGTTATCTTATATGCAAGGCATATAAAAATCTCTCTGTGTCTCTCTCTCTCTCTCTCTCTCTCTCTCTCTCACACACACACACACACACACACACACACACACACACACACACACACACACACACACAAACACACACACACCTGTCTTGGTTCTGCAGAAAAGATGAAACAACAAAACTAAGAATTTTTTTCTACAAGTTCATCACAGCAGTAACTTCATTGTATGTATGCTGCAAATGTAACAACAAGTGCTGGCCCTTAATAATGTTATTGGGTAACAGCACTATTAGAGTCTGTTTGCTAAAGCAAGAGCTCAGAATAGGTCTATGTATTAACAAAGGAGTAGTTACTTTCAAAATACAAATACAAATTAGAAGAGCAAGCTCCCCTGCTCATTATGAGCATTTGGTTAGAAAAATCTAAAGGTAGTAGAACTGTTCTTAAGTATAGTGTACTATAACCTTAAAACAACAATTGGAATTTATGCTGCTTAGACAATGTGATAAGATTAATAGATTTAGAACTTATGTTATTTACAGTAATATGGAAATATGCTGTGTTGGCACACTTGAAGAAAACACTCCTGACAAAGTTAGAAAAAACATATCAGATACCAGAAAACCCAGATTCAGGGTTTCCAAATATTCTCTGAGAGACAGGAAAACAGTGGATTGTTGCTGTCAATCAAAGGCACTGATGGGGAAGCTAAGCTAATTGAATGTTTTATACTCACAGGCACACAAAGGCCATGTCAACAGCATCCAAATGAGCACAATATTTGGCACAACAGTTTGTATATTATTCATTATGATGCTTCAAAGACCTGTAGGAGAAACCACACAGGACAGCTCAGTCATCTATATCCCTTATCCTGTGCCATTTCTTTGATGCAGTGATTAAAAAAGCCCATGAACATCTTCCAGTTTTTAAATAGCATCACAAACACTAATACAAATAAATGAATGTCACAGGTTGTTTTTGAGCAGTCTAAACTGATAATGGCACTATCTGTATTGATATCAATACACCATCTGTTGAAGAAGTCTAGGTGTGTCAAAATGGAAAAGGGCACTACTTTATTATCAGGTGATGTACACTGGAGAGTACAGACATCTGTGCATGTGTGTGTGTTTTTGTCCAAATGTGACTGTGTGTGTGTGTGTGTGTGTGTGTGTGTGTGTGTGTGTGTGTGTGTGCGTGTTTGTGTCTATACAGTATGTGAGTGTGTGTTTTCATCTATGTGTTTGTATCTATATGTGTGTGTGTGTGTGTGTGTGTGTGTGTGTGTGTGTGTGTGTGAGTCCATGTGCAAGTTTGTGTATGTATTTATGTGTTTGTGTCCGTCTGTATGCATGCGCACGTATGTGTCCATATGCGAGTGTGTGTGTGTGTGTGTGTGTGTGTGTGTGTGTGTGTGTATGTGTGTGTGTGTGTGTGGTTGTGTGTGTGTGTGTGTCCTTACGTGAGTGCGTGCATATATGCATATGTCTATGTATATATATATGTGTGTGTGTGTGTGTGTGTGTGTGTGTGTGTGTGTGTGTGTGTGTGTGTGTGTGTGTGTGTGTGTGTGTGTGTGTGTGTGTGTGTGTTTGTGTCTACAGTGGATATAAAAAGTTTACACACCCCTGTTAAAATGCCAGATTTTTGTGATATAAATAAATGAGACCACAGTAAATCATTTCAAAATTTTCCCACCTTTTATGTGACCTATAACCTGTACAATTCAATGCAAACACAAACAAATATGTTAGGGTAAAAAATATAAAAAATAAAAAACGTGCAATAAGCTGGTTGCATAAGTGTGCACACTCTTAAATTAATAATTTGTTGAAGCACCTTTTGATTTATTTACAGCATTCAGTCTTCATGGGTAGGAGTCTATCAGCATGGCACATCTTGGCACGGCAATATATGCCCACTCTTCTTTGCAAAAATGCTCCAAATCAGTCAGATTGTGAGGGCATCTGTTGTGCAGTCCTCTTCAGGTCACCCCACAGATTTTCTATTGGATTAAGGTCTGGGCTCTGGCTGGCCTATTCCAAAACTTTAATTTTCTTCTGGTGAAAACATTCTTTTGTTGATTTGGATGTATGCTTGGGGTCATTGTTATGTTGAAAGGTGAAATTCCTCTTCATCTTCAGCTTTCTAGCAGACACCTGAAGGTTTTTGGGCCAAAAGTGACTAGTATTTGGAACTGTTCCTAATTCCCTCCACCTTGACTAAAACTTCAGTTCCAGCTGAAGAAAAGCAGCCCCAAAGTATGATACTGCCACCACCATGCTTCACCATGGGGATGGTGTTCTTTTGGTGATGCAAAGTGTTGTTTTTGCGCCAAATGTACCTTTTGGAATTGTGGCCAAAAAGTTCAACCTTGGTCTCATCAGATCATAACACATTTTCCCACATGCTTTTGGGAGACTTGATGCATTGTTTTACAAATTTTAGCTGGGCCTGGAACTTTTTCTGTGTAAGAAAAGGCTTCCGTCTTGCAACCCTACCCCATAGCCCATAAATATGGAGAATATGGGAGACTGTTGTCACATGAAGTACACAACCAGTACTTGCCAAAAATTCCTGCAGCTCCATCAGTGTTGCTGTAGGTCTCTTGGCAGTCTCCCTGACCAGTTTTCATCTTGTCTTTTCATCAATTTTGGAGGGATGTCCAGTTCTTTGCAACGTCACTGTTGCCCCATATTTTCTCCATTTTTTGATGACTGCCTTCACTGTGTTCGATGGTATATCCAATGATGTGGAAATATTTTTGTACCTTCTCCTGACTGATACCTTTCAACAATGAGATCCCTTTGATGCTTTGTAAGCCCTCAGTGAACAATGACTTGTGCTGTAGCAGGCAACTGCGTAATGTCAGGAAAATCCTACTAGGACAGCTGAACTTTATTTGGGGTTAATCAGAGTCTCTTTAATTGATGGCAGGTGTGTACCCAAGATGACTGAATGCTGTAATTAAATCAAAAGGTGCTTCAACAAAGTATTAGTTTAAGGGTGTGCCCACTTATGCAACCAGCTTATTGTAAATGTTTTATTTTTTAAATGTTTTCCCCTAACAGATTTGTACAGGTTATAGGTCACATTAAAGGTGGGAAAAGTTTTGAAATGATTTATTGTGGTCTCCTTTTTAATATCACAAAAACCTGGCATTTTAACAGGGGTGTGTACACTTTTTATATCCACTGTATATGTGAGTGTTTATTTGTGTTTGTGTCCATGTGTGACTGTGTGTATGTGTGTGTGTGTGTGTGTGTGTGTGTGTATCCATATTAGTGTGTGACAAACAGATGCACCACTGCAACTGTCGGACCCACATTAGTTAAATCTGACCACTGAGCAGTTAACAAGCTGTTTTCAGACTCTGAACAAGTCACTTAACCTGTCAGTGATCACAGGTCCTCTGGACTGCATACCTAATAACTATATGGTTGGCTGGGAAGTTGGGGACACATATGAGCTGCACATAATTGTGGTAAAGACATCCATAGGATGAACATAAATAAAAATCATATATCTTGAAATGACTTATATGGATTTATTATACCTTGACATCTAGGTGTGTCATTAGGATACATATTTATATATATATATATATATATATATATATATATATATATATATATATATATATATATATATATATATATATACATATATATATATATGTATGTATATATATATATATATATGTATGTATTTGTGTAGGATACCCAGTCTACAGACAGTGCACTGACATCTGTTTGGTTGACACCATTTGGTCAACAGAAACAGATGGTCAATGGATGAGCAATAGGAATAATTCCCAGGTAGGGAAATATTCTCTTTCCTCTGGAGATTGTGTGATCTCGGAGTTAGTACATGTAATTAGCAAGGAGTATGAGGGGATGCAGGGGGGGTAAGCTCCCCTTGCAAACACTTGCCATTGGTTTAGTCCACTCCAGGGTAATCCCCAGAGCATGAGAAGAACATAGTGATATTGGTGACTTCAACATTATGTTGTCGATCTACTGGGTGCTGGCTTACTGTCACTACACCTCCCCCTAATTTGTTCTTGTCCTCCCTGGTAAGGTCCGATCATAAAGCTATCTTCTTTGAAATCAAAAGCAACTCCATAACCCGAGTAAAACCAGTAACAGGAAGTATTCCAAGACAAATTACCTTTTATTAAGTGATGTTTTGTCAAAATTCAATGTTCCCCCAAACCCAAGAACACAGCAGCCTACATTGAGTTGTTCTTAGAAACTCTATACAACCATGTCAATGGCTGCATAGAGGCTGCTTTGCCTACCAGATGTATGCCCATAACCAGCACCAGAAACCAACTGCCCTGGCCCCATCTCAAATTAAACAGGCTATACAAGAAAAAGAAAAACAAATTGACAAAGATCAAGGATGGTAATTCCCATAAAGATAAAAACTCACTCATCAAACTAAATAGGCAACTAATAGGGCTAATTAGGTCCAATAAGGCCGACTAGGAGGTTAAAGATAATCACAAGGCTTTCTTCAGCTATGTCAGAAACCTCAAGGGCAGTACACCATAATGTGCTGAACTGGTGGTTAATGGAGCTACATTCACCAAACCTGTTGATATATTGAACCTGTTTAGGGGACAGATTAAGCTCCAACGTTACTCCATCTCACCTTCAACAATCCCCCAAGATAAACCCTCAAACATAACCCCTCCAACTATAACTAATGAGTATATACTGACTTTGCTTGCTATAGCCAAGAACATTTATTTATTTAAGTGGAGGGGCAGGAAGGTACCAAAAGGCAGTACAATCCGAGCAATAGAATGTCCACCAGTACAGAATGCATATTACAAGCAGCTCAAATGCTAAGTAACAAAAAAGAGCTTTTAATTTTTTTTTTTTGGTTATTTTTTAAATTCAAAAACGGCTTTTTTTTTGGTCTAACTATTTTTAGTCTAACTAATTACTACAGCTTTTATTACAGTCTACAGTACATTATAGTCTATATTACAGTCATTTTATTCCTTCAGCTAAAACCATTAGCTGGAATTAGATTAGCTGGAATTCTGGAGAGAGCATGGCTTAGTGAAAAACCAGGAAATTATGTATTTGAAATTATAGAGCATTGAAATGAGGAATTTTTCCAATTGAAATTTAGGTTTAAGAGTATTATTTTTGTGGAAAAGATGTTTAAGTTGTACCTAGAGAAGAGTTCCATGTTAGACTAGAGAAGGATAGTTGGGGAAGGAATGGGGTGTTTATTTTTCTAGTAATGGAATTAGGTGCAGTGTTTAGATCTTGGGATTGGGTTTTAGATGTGGGGGTTAGGGATGGGGAAGGATGTTGGATAAGGCTGGGTATTTTTATTAAAGAATAGTGGTATTTAGTTGGTAGAATAGTCCAGGTGGAGTCAAAGTTCTTGGGAGGTTCCAGAGATTGAAGAGATTGAAGAGATTGGTGTGGGGGGAGGTGGATTTATGGAGCGGGTAGAGATTTTATTATTATTTTATTCATTTTTAGATTTTGTGAGAGAGAGCAGGGGAGGCAGTTAGGGGAAGGAAGGAGAGGTACAGAGGGAAGGAGAGAGGAAGGAGATAGGAGGTAGCTAAGGTTTGCCTAGAGGATTTTGAAAGAAACAGATTTATATACCTAGAGCATGGGTGTTTTTTTATGTTTTTTTTATTTTTATGGTTTGTAGGAGTTAGTGGGTAGATTTATGCCACTTCTTTAGGGTGGACCACTTCAGAGGGACCCAAGGTTTGGCTGAGTTGTGTGAAAGTGTTTTGTCAGTGTAGAAGCCACGGTGGAGGAAAATTGGTATTTGGAATTGAGGTATTTTGATTTTTTATTGGTTTTGGTGGATCCAGTGTTTTGTAGTGGAAAAAGCAGTTTGTGTTTTTACTGAAGTTTGCTTTAAGTTCAGGGGGCGAAATTTTAGAGTAGGAAGACTAAGGTAGATCCATCAGGTGGATGAGATGGGTGTCTGGGAGAGCAGTGTGAAGGTTGTTTATGAAGATGTTGAAATGTATGGGACCGAGGATGGATCCCTGAGGAGCGCCGGTAGGAGTAGGTAAGAAGGAGCATCAACTGTCTCCGATAACATCCCGGGATGCCTCCTGAACAGTCTAAAATATGACTTATAAGGACCATTGGAGTCACTGTTTAACTATAACCTTAAAACAGGTTTTGTGCCATCAGAATGGAAGACTTTGACAGTCATCTCCCTTAATAAGGGAGGGCCTTCAATAAATACTGACAACTACAGACCCATTAGTCTGATTAGTCTTATTTTCAAAGCTAAGGAAAGAATTATCATGGAAATTATCAACAAGTACGTAGAAGATCTCCAGGCAGTGGAGTCATTCCAGTTTGGCTTTGTCAAAGGAATGTCTGGCTTACAGAACTTGTTGGATTTCTTTGAAAAGGTGACTAAACCAATGGATAAGGAGAAAGTGGTGTATACTGCCTACTTAGAGCTGGCTGAAGCATTTCCTACAATACCCCACTCAGGCATTGTCAACAAACGTATGGAACTAGGCACAACCCCCTTAATAATATGCTGCATAGCTAGGTGGCTCATGGACAGAACCCAAGAGGTTAGGATTGGTGAAGCCACCTCTACAATGAGGCCAGTCACCAGTGGAGTACCTCAGTGCTCTGTATTGGGCCTGCTCCTCTTTGGCATATACTTCTCCAAGGTCAAGGCCAATGTCAAAGACCTCTGGCTGACCAAGTTTGCAGATGACAGCAAACCGATAGCAGTTACTGAATCCTCCCAAGACAAGAACACCCTTCAAGGAGGTCTAACACAGATAAATGATTGCTGTCAAAGTCATGGCTTAAAAGCCAATACCAAGAAATGTGCTATAATACCTTTTGGGAAGCTGGCCACCCCGGTTAACTACATCATCAATAAAACAGCCCTAAAAGTTGATTCACTAGTCAGGGATCTGGGAACTCATGTAGAAAGTAACTTAGCCTTCCAGCAACATGTGTCAAAGGAAGTAAGAAAATCCTTCTGCGGTGATCACATTATAAGTAAGGGCATGGCATCTAGGGCCAGAAAGGTCATTATACCACTGTACTCAGCCTTCATCAGACCCATCGGTATGTACCTGCCAGACACATGCAGCAAATGGAATGTTCACAAAGGTTCCTTTCAAAAAAATACATGGAGTAAACATAATACCTTACATTAATTGCCTCAGTGGTCTGTCTCTTTACTTGGTATCATATAAACTTCTGAGAAGTGATCTTTGCCTGGTGTACAAGGCATTCTGGACCATGCTTTGTTGAATCATTTGCATAACCACAAAACAAACAGCATCAGAACTTAAATTTTGCTTGCAACATAAGTAGGACATGTTGGAGAGAGACAGATATGTTTCTCAATGAATTCCCATTCTCTGGTACAGGCTCCCCATCCATGTGAAGAGTTCCTCCTTAACCCCATTTAAGAGCAACTTGGATCAATAGATGGGTAATTGGGAATTCACCCCTGGCCTGATGCCTGTCTGTGATGGACAGAGGTAGTCAGTAAATCACCCCCTATATAAACCAAATTTGTGGGTTATATTTGGGTGCATGGCTAGGCTTATAAGGGTCCTAGTGGTTGTTAGCCGTGTATGTGTGTGTGTGTGTGTGTGTGTGTGTGTGTGTATGTATGTATATATATATATATATATATATATATATATATATATATATTTATATATTTATACTGGTGCACTGAAATTAAACAAAACACACAAAAATCAACATTTACAAAGTTGAATATAAAAAGTGGACTTTACAAATGCAGCAATCTCAGTTTATGAAAAACTTAAACTTGAAAAATAAAAATAAAATAATAAAAAAAAATAAAGCATCATTTTTTGCAGGGGGCAAGCTCCCCACTCTCCCAGCTAATTAAATATACTAACTCCGAGACTGCACAATCTCGGAGAAAAGGCATAGTTTGCTACTGAGAAATGTGTGATCTCACACACCTGTTGACTGTCTGGTTAGTAGTACAAATTTTGTTTGCTAAAGAGATGTCAACCGATGATAGATATGGCTTATTCTACTTGACTCTTGCAATCTTCCCCTCCCAGATAAAATTCTTCAGCTCTTTATTAATTGCTATCCACAACTTCTCCTCTAGCTGATAAAAATATGCCTGACTTCTGTATAAGACTAAAGGGACTAAAAACATTTTAACTTCTTGTATCTAACTATCAATATCCATGCAACAGACCTTCCATTTTCTCAGTTTTTTTGTATTATCTTTTATTTAGTCTCTTCCCACATATCCTTAGCTGCAACACTGGTATCATTTTTAATCCATAGTCCTAAATACTTAATTCTATCATGTCCCTATAAGTATGGGTATTGCTGAACCAACTCATATGTGGGTACATAATTTACCTATCAATTTTGGCATCATTTTTGCCATTCTTTTAGCCATTATAGACATAAACTCTTTATAATCATGATTTAGTATTGAAATGGGCCTGTATGTAGCTGGGTCTGATGGATCTTTACCCTCGTTAGGTATTACAGCTACCACTGCTTTCTTCTAGGATGTTGGTACTTCTCCTCCTCCTAAAATATTATTAAACAAAACCTTCCAGATTTTTATCAGTTTTCTCCCAACTAGCTTCCAAACTTCCTTAGGAGTGCCATCTATTCCAGGGGACTTTTCCTGTAGATCGGTTATACATAGCCATTTTTATCTCATCCCTTCCTATCCTGATTTGAGCATCCTGTACCTCTAACGTTGGCATATTTAATTCTTCCACAAACATTTCCATTTGTACCTTTTTGTCATTTCCATATTTCTCTGCTTTATACAGACTTTCATAGAATTTTCAAAATATTTCTAATATTTCTAATATTTCTACAAGACCTCTTGTTATTTTCCTTGTTTCAGGCTCCCTAAGCTTGGTGACAAGCCCGTTCTACTTTCTGTTGCCTAAGTCGTTGTGTTAAAAGTTTTTCTACCCTACAGTTATTATCAGAAAACAGTTGCTTATCACCAGTCTTTCTAAACTCATGAATATTATCAAGGAAAACACTTTTTTTCTGTTTAGCATTCTGCAGTTGCTCCTGTCCTTGTTCTGTGAGATTCCCCCTGTTTTGCAATACTTTAACATTTGTCACTCCCTCTAAATAATTGTTGTTACTTTTTTAACCTTATCTTCCTTTCTTTTATTTCCACCCTATTTCCTTATTTTAGATTCCCCTTTAATTTTATCCCACTCCCTAGCTATATTTTCAGAAGAAATGTCTATCTTCTCTAATATCTCCTGAATAATATGATTTTTTGAATAATTTCCACTATGCATTCCTTATATTCCTCTCATTTCAACAGGTAGGTGGGAAAGTGCCAGTGTCTCATTTTTATTTCATTACCCTGTGTTTTTATTTTAGTTATTATTGGCGCATGATCTGAAATAGTTATTGGATGCATATCAAGACCTTCAATTAAATGCACATGTTCCTGTGAAATGTCAATTCTGTCTAGCCTAGCCCAGTTTTGGTAGCTGTTTTTTTTTTTTTACATTGCAGTGCTTACATTTCTTAAATCTGAACAAGGAGAAAGAAAGAAGGGAGGAAAAAAAAAAAAGAAAAAACAGGAGC
>NC_056732.1:1632839256-1632946756 GCF_019279795.1 Protopterus annectens
AAGTGCCCTAGCATCATGCCACCCGACGTTAGTTCCTGGTGCCTCTATCAAGTAGAGCCACTGGAGTGATCCCCGGGGTGAACTTTCTATTTCCCATCCACTCGTCAAAATTTCTCTTGAAGAGGGGCAGTGAGGTGCTCTGCTTGACATGTATGGGAAGTCTATTCCAGAACATGAGCAGTCTCTGGGTTATGAACCTGTCCCTCCAGCATGTTCTGTTGATTGTGGTAATGAGGTTGAGGTCTCTGGAGTGTGTAGTCTGGAGGGACTGGGATTTCTTTAGATGTAGCATTTCTAACAGGGCTGGGTCAGACATGGCTTTGTAAGTCAAGCAGAGATCACCTCTTAGTAGATGATATGAGACAGAGAATAGCTGGAGTTTTTTGAGTCTGTCCACATAGGAAATATGTTTAAGGCCAGTTAATACTCAGTTACATTCCAGCAGTGAATTACCAAGCAACAAGATCTGTAACACACAATAAAATTAAGCCTTTTATATTTGAGAAACAGTGAGTAACAAAATAAACATTGTATCCTTTGAACTTTCTTTTTTAAGATGATTGTTGTGAACAGTTGATACTTAATGCAAGAGTACACATAACTGCAGATATTGCCCTGTCGTATCCATTCATTCATTCATTCAAAAATTTTCACTTTATCCTATACAAAGTTGTGAGGGAGCAGAAGTCTAGTCTGAGCAGCACCAATATAAGGCATGGAATCACTCTAGTGTAGGCATTGTAACATGCACGTATATACACACACACACACACACACACACACACACACACACACACACACACACACACACACACACACACACACACACACACACACACACACACACCCACCACACACTTGCATGGCTGTCTGTTGTACATGCATATATACAGAATTTCCATGCTGCTTTACAATGTCACTTACTATACAATATATGAAGGTAACATGCTAAGACAAAATATCACAACTCATGATTTTTTGAATGATGAGCACATAAAGATCCTAGGCAACTTTCACGCAGTCAATTTAGCTGGAAAACTCACAAAATTTTATTTTTTTTTAGCTGAACAACTCACAAAATGTTATTTTTATACTTCTCCCTACCTTGCCCATTTAGCCCTCTGGCTATTTCCCAGGTTACCACTGCTCACACACCCTGGATCCTTCACTTGTACCTTACCATACTACCACTGATGTAACCCAATTACTGAGCAGGTCTTCATGACTACACAGAGAGTCAGCTTCCCAGTACTCTTTAGTAGTGCCCAGGGAGTGAGAGACCTGATGATAACCATAGGACATGGCATCATAAGGCTTCAGCTGGTCAGAATCCCTATTTTTTCAATTGACATGTGTGAGGATATCATGATGTTCTACCACTCTATCAAGCAGGCCACCTTTGAGGCTCTTAGTCCCTGGCTGAAGTTACACGGGCAGTGATTTCCCAAGTACTTTCCCACATAACAGGAAATCTGGCTCCTAGCTGCTTCATCCTATCTTCTTTGGCATCTCCTACTAGCGATCTGAGTCCATTCCTGAATGCGAGTCACCAGTGGCACAGATGTACACCATGCATCTATGCCATTGAGCTAGTCAAAAGGTAATTGTTTTTCTGTAAAGAATAAGAAAACATTCATCTGTAGTTTGACATGATGGGTTAATGGCTAGGCTGAAAAGCAGAGCATACCTGTATTTATTTCTACAAAGTAACAAGGCCATGTAAGGTATAGAAAATAGGTTTGCCTTGTGGTGCAACCCAGAGCTGTTTCATAAGGGGTCTATATCACATTGTCGAACTTGTATAAGCCATAAATAAACTGTACAACAGAAGGAGGAAGCTACTACATGATAGTGCAAAATCCCTAATAGGGAAGGCATCTCTGATCAGTACTAGCAAAAAATTACGATCCCTCATAAAATCCCCCAAGGCCAGCTTCGAGAGAAAAATTGCACAGGACACCAAAGACAATCATAAGGCTTTTTTCAGTTATGTTAGAAACCTGGGATGCAACTCCCAGACTTGTTCTGAGTTGATTCTAAACGACAAAAAATACACTGAACACACAGACATCGCCAATATCCTGGCAGACAGGTCCAGTGCAAACTTCTTCCCCCATCCCCCCCAAAAGAGCAAGTATCTATCCCGGCAAAGGGCTGCCTCCCAAACATCTCAGATGCTCAGGTGAAGGCTGCCCTCTCCAAAGCAAAAACCACTGCTTCCATGGGACCAGATGGCGTCCCAGGTTGTGTCCTACATGAACTACAAGAGGAACTAATCCCTCAAATAAAACAGCTATACAATCTCAGCCTCACTACAGGATATGTGCCCACAGAATGGCGTGACAGCAACAGTGGTCCCACTCCACAAAGGTGGAGCCTCTACGGACCCTGGAAACTATTGCCCCATAAGCCTGACTAGCTTAGTCTGCAAGGCTATGGAGAGGATCATCATGGAGCTCATAAACAAAGACATTGGGGACCTACAGACACTAGATCCTACCCAGTTCGGCTTTGTCAAGGGCAGATCCTGCCTTTTGAACCTGGTTGACTTCTTTGAAACAGTCACCAAAGCCATAGATGAAGGGAAGGTAGTCCACACAGCCTATCTGGACCTTGCAAAGGCATTTGACACAATACCCCACTCGGGCATCATAGATAAGCTATCCAGCTTAAATATAAACCCCTATGTCACAAGATGGGTCACAAACTGGCTCAAAGACAGAACCCACAGAGTGAGAGTTGCTGGAGCCATGTCAGACTTGAAACCGGTCACAAGTGGCGTCCCACAGGGTTCTGTCCTGGGACCACTCTTGTTTGGTATATACATTTCCGAGGTACAGGCAAACGTGGGAGGACTATGGCTCACCAAGTTCGCAGACGACTGCAAACTGGGCACCATAATTAACTCTCCAGCTGACACAAACATCCTTCAAAAAGGTCTCACAGAGACAGATAACTGGTGCCAGCGCCATGGTTTAAAGCTAAATGCCAAAAATGTATAGTCATACCCTTTGGCAAAAACAATGTGCCCACAAATTACCACATAGGCGGAAACCCATTAAGTACAGTGAAAGTTATTAGGGACCTGGGGACCCAAGTTGATAGCAATCTCTCCTTTGAAAACCACATTGCCAAAGTGGTTAGAAAGACCTTCTACATAGCCCACCTCATCATGAAGGGTTTCACATCTAGATCAAGAGAGGTAATCGTGCCCCTTTATTCATCCCTCATCAGGCCCATCATAGAATATAATGCCCATTTTGGGATGTACCTTACCTGACACCTGCAGCAATTAGAAAGACCCCAAAAGTATCTCACCAAGAGGATCAAGGGTCTCAAACAGATGCCATATACTGCTCGGTTAAAAAAACTCCAGCTCTACTCAGTTGCATACCGCCTACTGAGGCGATCTATGCCTGACATACAAAGCTATGTCAAATCCAGAATTAATGGACATGCTCCACCTCAGTAAATCTAAATCCCTTAGAGCCACACGCTCGAGGGACTTGAACCTCAGCACAGAAATAAATAGAACTTGCTGGAGGGACAGGTTCATAACCCAGAGGCTCCCTTCACTCTGGAATAAAATTCCAGTTCATGTGAGGCAGAGCACCTCACTGAATCTCTTCAAGAAGAATCTCGATAAGTGGATGGGGGATCGTAGGTTTGTCCCAGGGATTACTCCCGTGTCACTATTAGACAGAGGCACAGTAAACTAAACCTTAAAAAGGGCACAGTATACTCAAATCAAGGGGTGACGTAAGCCATACAGAATCGGGCTAGGCTTATAATTGCCCCAGGGCAGATAGCCTAGTATGAACCTATGAACCTATGAACGATGTAATATCAAACCCAAAAGTCCAAAACCGCACAATAACAAACACACAGAACAGCAATTCCCCCCCCCACACACACTTAAATATACGAACTCCAAGATTGCACCACAGTGGAGGAAATAGCAAAGTCCTGAAAACAGCCCACTGATTTTTTTTTCCCTGGGAAAAAAATTGATGTGCTGTGGCTTTGCTATTTTTGCATTTCGGACTTTTGGGTTTGATATTACATCGTTTGAACTTATACAAGTTTGACAATGTGATATAGACCTGTTTCATAAGTGTTAAAGTAAATATGAATAGAAGGCGTAAGAATGAGCATGCTTTTATTTTGTGTGAAAAATTCCAGGTTTTCCTTGAAAATGAGACATGTATTACCTCATTTCATTTATAGGTTTTCTTGTTTATAACCTATCCTACTCTTATCAGGTCTGTTTTATATCGTCATTTTTTTAAAAAAGACATTCAAATATTTTCTTTTGATGTTTTACTTAAGTAACCTTAAACATTATATTTTGAAAACAAAATAGTTTCATATATCTACCTGTTCTTTTTATTTATTTATTTATTATTAAATATGATATATCACAATAAACATAATATCATCTAATTTTCTAACAAAAGACTACATTTATAGTCATAATCTTATCTTAAATTAACAATATACATCTCTTATTAAAATATCCAGATCTCACCCTGTTACTCCTGTATTCATAGGTCAGTGCTATTACATTATGTAGCATATCCTGTTTAGTAAACCTGCAGCTACTAGAGTGAATAGATGCAATGTATTTGTTATTTTGTAAATACAAGCTCCCTGGATCAGATAGTCAGTACTCCAACCAGGGGTGCAACCATATTGGATCTGGTCCTCACTAATATGGAAGAGTTCTGCATAAACCCCTACTGTAATGTCTTCCCTGGTAAGGTCAGACCACAAAATGGTTTCCTTTTAAGTAAAAATAAAACCTGGACCCCCAGCTAAACCTGGAATATTCAGGAACTACTCTAAGGCTAACCCACTGCTATTAAGTGGTAATCTGGTAAAATTTCAAGGCCCCATAAACCCTGAGAACACTGCTGCCTATGCAGAACTGTTCACAGAAACCCTGTACAAGTATGTTAATAGCTGCATAGAGGCAGCTGTACCCACCAGGTAGAAGTACAGAACTACCTCAAAAAAAAAGCCACCCTGGTGGAAACACAAAATCAATAGGCTGTATAACAGAAAGAAGAAAATCACGGCAAACATTAGGAGGTGCAGCACCCAGCAGGATAAAAGTACTCTCGTCAAACTAAACAAACAACTCAGAGGACAAATAAACTCTACCAAAGCCAAATTTGAGGTATGGTTGGCCTCCCAGGCAAGGACAGCCACAAAACATTTAGCTATGTCTGCAACCAAAAAGGCACACAACTGAGTGCAGAGCTCATTGTAAATGGAGCCACTTATACTGAGCCAGAAAATGTAGCAAACCTACTGGCTGATAAATTCAGCTCCAACTTTACCCCTCTCTCCCCCTCAACCTTTCCTCAGGAAATACCATCAAATAAAACTCCCCCCTACTATCACTATGGAACAGGGGAACAGGTCCTTAATGTTCACTCTAAGACCAAGAACACTGCATAAATGGGCCCAGACAATAGCCAAGTCACAAGTGGACTACCTCAAGGATCAGTCTTTAAACCACTCCTTTTTGGCAATTATTTCTCAGAAGTCAAGGTCAATGTCAGTGGTCTCTGGTTGACTAAATTTTCAGATGATTGTAAATTAGGAGCTGTCATTGAATCCCACACTGACAAAAATGTTCTCCAGGAGGAGCTGACACAGACAAGGAACTGGTGTCAGAGGCATGGACTAAACTAAATGCCAAGAAATGCATAACAGTATCCTTTGGGAAGTCACCCATCCCTGGTAACTATCATACTGACAACACACCCCTTACAGTTGACCCAGTAGTCAGGGACTTAGGGACACACATAGTAATTTGGCCTTTGATCATCACGTGTCTACGGTAGTGAGGAAATTATTCTATGCTGCCCAACTTATAAACAAAGATATGACATCTAAGTCCAAGGAAGTCATTGTTCCACTATATTCAGCATTCATCAGACCTATCATTGAGTACAATACCCTCTTTGGTATGTACCTAACCAGGCATATCCAACAATTGGAATGTCCACAGAGGTTCCTCATTAAAACAATACAGGGTGTAAGTAAATTGTCCTATGAAGACTGCCTTAAGGCCCTATCCTGTATTCTGTCTCCTACAGGCTTTTTAGGGGAGATCTATGCTTGGCATACAGGGCATTGCCAGACACCACTCTGATGGACCTCCTGTATATCCACAAAACAAATAGCACCAGAATTACCTGTTCTAAAGACTTAAACCTTGCATGTGATATAAATAGGACCTGCTAGAGATACAGGTATGTATCCCATAGACTACCCAATCTATGGAAAAGGCTCCCCATCTATGTGAAGCAGTGTTCCTCCCTAACCCAATTCAAGTACAACTTAGATAATTGGATGGGGAACTGGAAATTCATCCCTGGTTTGACATTTATGTTTCTAATGAGCACAGGGAACCTGTAAATGGTTCACCTCCCAGGGCCCTGTTTGCACTTATCAAGGGTATCAGAACTTGTAAGAGATTTGGGATGCATGGCTAGGCTTAAAAAGTCCCATATGGTTGTTAGCCTAGTGAGCACCTATGAACTTTTGAACAATAATTTTAATATCACTCTGTGATGACTGTGCTGACATAGGAGGGGGTTGAATTCCACAAGTACTAACCAAAGGTCATGCTGAATATGTGAGAGACTGGGGTTATGGTAACTGTATCCACTGCACTGCTGCAAATAAATCTCATGGCCATTAAAGGAACAGTGTTCTGAATTACACCTCTGCTGGTGTGTAACAGGATAAAGTAAAAAAAAATGCACATACACATTCAGTTCAATAACCAGTTTACCAAATGCAACATGGCCCCAAAGCATAAAGGAAGTATGCACTGCTTCATCAAAACTCTGACTAGGACTTGTAACTTCTAGAGCTTCTTTGGCCTATCACCCCACACCCTTTTCTCACCACTCTGTCTGTGAACCAGTGCCTTCCATTGCTCCTTACCTATGGTAACTGCATGTTCAGACAAATTATTGTCATAAACATACAATCCTCAGGGAAAGCTGGTAGATTGCTTCAATTTCCCACAGCACTCTTACTGGCAAAGTAGCACCACTGAGGAAATGGCTAGGGACCAATCACACAAGTTACCAATTGAGTTATAGAAAAAAAAATAAGAAAAACAAAATAGTAATGTGCTTTTCAATATGGTCAGATAGAGGTGAATACCACAGCTTGACACACAGAATGCTAAATAATGCATTTCCTTAAATGATGAATACATAATAGATAAATACCATCCACAAGATCTTAAAAACTTAAATAAAGTCTTTACTTTGATGATAAAGGAGACAGTGCTGATGCATATTAAATGTGCAGAGATAAGGAGCTTGCAGACAAAACAGAAAAACAAAAAGCAGTTGTAGAGACAAAATATTAAAGAAAAAAATAATAGCTGAATGTTTGAATGACCCTAACTTAAAGAGTACTGAAACCTTAGCTATGCTATGCACTTGATCATTATACAAGGCAGATTGTACACAGCATTTACATAGATGCTGACACTAAGATCTTCCAAGCAATACTGGCTAACACTGGTTTCAGCTCCAAATCTATGATCTACATTATGACTTTTTCCTACAGAAACATCATTTCCTTTACATACAACAGAAGAAAGACTGACTCAAAAGTAAACAGGATTTCATATATAATTATTAACTGCTTGCATAATTAACTTTTTGAATCTTGTTATTTTCAAAACACTGGGGGTTCCTTAATCCAATTTTATAACTCCCCTGCCATTTACATGCAAATATTTACTTCTTTCATGTAAAACTAATTTTTCTCAAACAAATACTGCAGAATAAGGTTACATCTGTCTAGTATTTTTCTTCAGCATATTACATCAAAGAAGAAATACAAATACAATTCTCCTGTCCCTGTAAGATCAGCTTATAAATGCAAGGAAAGAGTGTAGTTTTCTGTTACATATTTTACAAAGCTTATATATCACTTACCAGTGTCTTGCAGTCTTAATTAAAAAAAGAAACAAAATATAGATATTGGATTTTAAGTCAGTTTTCTCTATCCTGGCATCACATACCCACAATTCCATCTCACCCATTTATTCCACATTAATTTAACTCTTTAAAAATTCTGCAAAATTCCCAAATGTAATGTTTTTTTTTTCAATCAAATGTACCATATGATGATGCTTACTTCTAAACATGTGTTTCTATCCAACATTTTCACAACTCTCTATCGGTGTCCAGGCAAACATGCCAGGCCTATTGCTCGTAGACAATACTGCATATCCTTTGATTAACCTTCATTGCTCCATCCTTCTAACTATATTACATTGCATATGCTCTTTAGTCTGTATTTCATTTAGTTAATAGATAACTTATTTATAGCCTCTTTTCCCTCTCACTTTTAATAATATATTGACTAAACTAAATAAACCATGGAGATTGCACAGTCAGATTTTTTAATTTCTTACAATATTTTATCATTTACATTGCAAGCATGTCATACCCCTGCCACTGTGAACTGCTCCTTCTGGTCAGCTCATCAAAAATGCACAGGTTAGCATGGTAGAATTCATTTAGTTATAAAAGGAATGTCGGAAACACAAATGTCATCTATTAGTGACGGTGTATCTAATTCTTTTTTAACTTGATTCCATAACACCTAACAGAACCCAGTTGCATACTGCCCCCTCTCCATTCTAGCTTGCCTTTA
Source organism: Protopterus annectens (assembly GCF_019279795.1). Lineage (NCBI taxonomy): Eukaryota > Metazoa > Chordata > Ceratodontiformes > Protopteridae > Protopterus > Protopterus annectens. Next base: position 1,632,847,957 of record NC_056732.1, read on the forward strand.
TAGCACATAAGCACACTTAGTTTTCAAGCATCCACTTTCAGTGCTAGGCTCTCAATATTTCATTTCAAATCCCATTTCAGATAGTTTTTAACACCTTTATTGAATTATCACTTAAGATATAAGCAAACATACATTTATATAAAAGAAAACAAACCATCTTAACATGTTCACATTTATACAATTATTATCAATCCAGCATTACATAAACGGATCATTTCCTGCCTTCCTTTAAACCTCACGCCTTCTCCAAAACATTATTCTGCATGTATTGTTCCCTTTTTAATATGTAGTTCAGTCCCACCCTTTTCTAAAGATCCCCTATCCATTTCTTTTATCTCTGTTACAATATTCACTACTTCAAATACAGTTGGTTTACACTTTGATTTCCATTTTCTAGTAATTGCTTTTTTGGCAGCCACCAGAATTAAACTTAACAAGTTCTTACTAAGTCTAGGAAATTCAGATCCTGTATCCCATTTTAAAAAAAAATAATTTCCTTAGTTACACCCATTTGCTCACCCTATATTTCTGACAGAGTACTCTGTGGGGAATTTTAAAGTCTGCCATCTCATTACACTCCCCAAAACATATGTGTCCCAGTCACCAGTTTCTTATGCATCACACCTTCAACATTTGCCAACTGCCTGAGGAAAAGTTCTTTCGAGTCTGCTTGTGGTATGATATACCTATGCAAATATTTCCATGCAAACATCCTGAATCATCTAAACTTTGTTGCATATTTGGGTGCCATACATATGTCCTCTCATTGTTTCCTTGTGAATTGCTTATCCAGTCTCCCTTCCCAATCTTTTCTATCCTCCTCTGATTAATTCCTCTAGTTATCATGCAATATTTTATACGCCCTACAAATTATCCCCTTTTAAACTACAGCTTCTGTTCAGAATTTAACTAAAAACTTTACCAGAGCAGGTCTTTCACTTAGGATTCCCCATCCCTTTCTTTTTGCCTATCCTTTGATTTTTTTTCATGCACTTTTATTGAATTATCACTTGTGACGTAGGCAAATTTACATTCATATAAAAGTAATCAAACTCTATTAACATAGCAAACGTTATACTTCACATAAATTGCTATATGTCAAATAAGCTAAGGATTATTACATAAATTATTCAATTCCTGCCTTTTTAAATAAGAAACATCTCTATTAAACAATCACTTACTACATAGGCAATCATACATTTATATAAATGAAAACAAACCACACTGACACAATCCTAGTTGCAAATATTATATATCACTTATAATCTACTCAATCTTTCTCACTCAGACATTACATGGCTCATTTAAGTCCTGCCACCTTTTAGATCTCATTCTTCCCTTGTATGTATTGTTCCCATAATTCCCATGTTTTCTTGTGTAGTTTGATCATACCCTTTTCTAACGATCTCAATTCCAGTTGTTTTATCTATGTTACTATATTCACCACTTCCAGTATAGTTGGTTTAGATTTAGATTTCCATTTTCTAGTAATTGCTTTTTTGGCAGCCACCATTATTAGACATTGCAAGGCCTTACCATGTCTAGGCAATTCCAATTCTGCATCATAGCTCAGAAAAATCATCTCCTTCATCAGACCATTCTGCCCACCCAGCATCTCCAACAGTGCATCCCGCAGGGAATCCTTAAAGTCCACCAACTCACCACAGTCCCAGAAAATATGTTCCCAATTACCTCTTTCTTCCCCTTCACACCTCCAACACTCACTGTCTGCCTGAGGAAAAATTCTCTGGGGTCTACTTGGGGTATAAAAATATTTATGTTAACATTTCCAGGTAAAAATCCTAAATCTTCTATATTTTGTTGCATATATCTTCCCATTGTTTCTTTGTGAATTGCTTATCCAATCTTTCTTCCCAATCATTTCTAACTTCCTGTGATTCATTCTTATAGTTATCATGCAATATTTTATATGGTCTACTAATCATTCCTTTTTTAATGGCAGCTTCTGTTCTAGATTCTATTAAAACTCTACCAGTGTTGGACTTTCATTTAGGACCCCCCCCCCCATTTCTTTCTTTTTGCCTATATTCTGATATCAATCCCTGAAAGGGAAGGCAATCTCAAACTTGGAGTCCAAATAATTTCTTGGCATTTTCCCATTCTATCATCTTTCCCTCTCTAGTTATTTGCTCCCAATACCTTGGTTCCTTTGCCAATTTTCTCCAATAAATTCCGGCCCCCTCTTTATTGTCTGTATCACTAATTGCAGTCATCCCTATCAGTATAATCTCCTTTCTCCTTTCCTGTGTTGGTTTAGTTCTTAGAATACTTTCTACTACATTATAGATATAATATTCTTATTGACTACTGTTATTCTCCTTAAAGGCCTGCATCCAAAATCCCAGTCTCTCCTTGTTTCCTTGTTTCTTGAGCTTCTCCGTGTTTCATCATCATCCCTTTTCACTTTGAATTATAGTTTTCTGCTTGTGCTATGTATAGGAGTCTTAACTGTGTAGCTCTGAAACACCCCTTCAAATTGGGCAATCACAATCCACACTGTTCTACTGGAAGAATCAACTTAACCCACTTGACTCTTGCCATATTCCACTCCCAGATAAAGTCCTTTAGCTCTATATTAATTGCTACCCACAACTTCTCCTCTGTTTGATAAAAATATGACTGACCTGTGTATAAGACTAAAGGGACTAAAAACATTTTAACTGCTTGTATCTTACTATCCATATCCATATATCAGAGCTTCCATTTTTTCAGTTTTTGTATTATCTTTTGTTTAGTCTCTTCCCACATATCCTTAGCTGCAACATTTTTTTATTTTTAATCCATACTCCTAAATATTTCATTTTATCATGTCTCCATAAATATGGGTATTCTTGAACCAGTTCATATGTGGGTACATAATTTACTGCTATTGCCTTTGTTTCAACATCATTAATTTTGTATCATTACAAAATTTGAAACTGTGTCAAGATGTTCCACAACACGGTAATGACTTTTTCTGGTTTTGTCAGCTACAAAATAATATCACCTGCAAATAAAGCCAGCTTTTTTTGACTACCATACCAATTACATCCTTGAATGTTTGATTCCGGTATTTTCTTTGCCAATGGTCCTAAATATAATGCAAATAATAAAGGGGAAAGAGCATACCCCTGTCTGGTTCCTCTGCTCAAGCAGAAATTATCAGAGAGGACCCCCACCCACTTTAATTTTCACCTCCAATCCCTGATATATTCTCCTAATCAACCTTATATTTTTTTCAGGAAATGCAAATGCTTTCATTGTTCTGCTGATAAAGTCCCAGCTTACTCTGTCAAATGCTTTTTCTGCAGCAAGACCCACCAGCAACAAAGGTATTTTCTTACATTCTGCTTCCCTCTGGATCATCAATGTTGTCAAATGTTTGCCTTCCCTCCACAAAACCACATTGATCCATATCTATCAGTTTTGGCATTACTTTTGCCATCCATTTAGCCATTATAGACATGAAAACTTTATAGTCACAGTTTAGTATTGAAATGGGCCTGTCCATGCTATTACTGACATTATTAGAACAAACTGGTCTGTTTTACATCTTGATGACCAGGTTAAGGCAATAGTGGGTGAGAAGCCAAATTTTGTTTTTAAAAATAAATCATTAAAGAGGCAGCTCTGCTACAAAACTTTTACGAAAGTAGGGAGCTCAAAAAGCTCAATGGGGATGCAGCAATGTCAAAAATAGGTTCATAGGTTCATAGGTAGGTACTAGGCTATTGGCCCAAGGGCCTATACAAGCCCAACCAAAAAGGTACCCTGGCTTTTGCCACACAAGAAAATTATTTTCCTGTGCCACTGTCGAGCAGAGCCACAGAAGTGATCCCCGGGATGAATTTCCTATTTCCCATCCAATCATCAAGATTTTTCTTGAATAGTGCTAATGAGGAGCTTTGTTTGATATAGATAGGTAGTTTATTCCAGAGTATGGGAAGTCTCTGGAACAGGAATCTATCCCTCCGGCATGTTCTGTTTATTGTGGTGACAAGGTTTAGGTCCCTAGAGCGTGTAGCTCGGTGGGATTGGGATTTCTTTAAGTGGAGCATATCCAAGAGCTCTGAGTTTCACATAGCTTTGTATTTTAGGCAGAGCACCTCTGAGTAGGCGATATGTGATGGAGTAAAGCTGGAGTTTTTTGAGACGGTCTGCATAGGGCATCTGTTTGAGGCCAGTAATCCTCTTTGTGAGGTATTTCTGTGGCCTTTACAGTTGATGTAGATGTCTTGTCAGGTACATACCAAAAAGGGCATTGTACTCTATAATGGGTCTAATGAGTGATGAGTAGAGGGGAACAATGACCTCTTTTTTTCTGGATTAGAAACCTTTTGTGATGAGGTGTGCCACATAGAAGGATTTCCTGACTACTGTGGTGATGTGATTATCAAAGGAGAGACTACTGTCCACCTGTGTCCCAAGGTCTCTTATCACACTTTCAGTGTTAAGTATACTACCGCCTATGTTGTAGTTCATGGGTACAGAGTTTTTATCAAAGGGGATGACAATGCACTTTTTGGCATTGAGCTTGAGGCCATTGCTTTGACACCAGGCATCTGTCTCAGTGAGGCTCTTTTGTAGGATGTCCACATTGTTAGGAGTTTTGATTGTGGCTTCTAGTTTGCAAGGAAGACAATCTGGTGGTACTCCACTTGTCACTGGTCTGAAGTCAGATTTGGAGTCTGCTACTTTCAGTGTGGATTCTGTCAGTGAGCCAGTTGGCAACCCATCTTGTGACATAGGGATTTATACCTAGTTTAGTGAGTTTATCTATAATTCCAGAGTGGGGGATGGTGTCGAAAGCCTTGGCAAGATCTAGATAGGCTGTGTGAACCACCTTACCCTCATCTATGGCTTTGGTGACTGCTTCAAAGAAGTCTATCAGGTTTAGGAGACATGATCTGCCTTTTACAAACACGAACTGGGTGGGGTCCAGAGTATGGAGATTACCAATGTCTTTGTTTATAAGTTCCATGATGATACATTCCATGGCCTTGCAGACCAGGCTCGTCAGGCTAATGGGGTGGTAGTTCTCGGGGTCCGTGGTGGCTCCCCCCTTGTGGAGTAGGATAACCGTTGCTCTGCGCCATTCAATGGGCACAAAGCCTGAGGTGAGGCTATGATTGAACATGCTGGTACTTAGGTGGGGTGCCAGTTTGTTCTGTAATTCATGTAGAACGCAGCCTGGGATGTTGTCTGGTCCGATGGATGCTGCGTTCTTGGCTTTGGAGAGTGTGGTTTTACCTGTGCAACCGTGATTACAGGAACTTTGCATTCTTCTGGTATAGAGATGGGCCCTTTAGGGGGTGAGGGAGGGGGGTAAAGTTAGCACTGAACCTATCTGTCAGGATGTTGGCAGTATCAGTTGGGTCTGTATATTTAGTGTCATTGTGCTGTAACTCAGAGCACATCTGAGTGTTGCCATTGAGATTCTTGACATAGCTATAGAATGCTTTGTGGTTGTCTTTAGAATCAGTGGTGATTTTGTTTTCATAACTAGCTTTGGAGGATTTTATCAGGGATCGCAGCTTCTTACTGAGGCTGACCAGGGAGCTCCTCCACTCATGGGATTTTACTCTCTTTTGCAACAGTTTCTTTCTTCTGTTGTACAGTTTGTTTATGGCAGGGGACCCCCAGATTGGCTTCCTTTTTTTGGAGGATAGCGTCTTGGTTCTGTTTGGGATAGTACGATCCATGCACTAGTGTAAGTGCTTATAAAGTGCAATTGTGTAGGATTCAGTAGTTGTAACTGTATTGTCCATCTGCATGGGTGTCATGAAATTCACCGCTTCTGCCTTAAGAAACATGAAGTTGGCTTTGGAGAAATTTTTTACCATGGTTTCCTTAATGGGGGGTGGGGCAGGATGTGGATATCTAGGGTGATTAGCTTATGGTCGGATCGGACCACTAAGGCGTTGACTTCAGGTGTGGAACACCGGTGACTCATGCTGGTAATGACTAGATCTAGGATATTGTTGCCCCTGGTGGGGGTGTGGATAAGTTGATCCAGGGCATTGGAGTTTATGAATTCCAGAAAGTGTTGAGTGAAGGAGTTGGTACATGAGTAGTTTTCCCAGTTAATGGTTGGGTAGTTGAAATCGCCCATTATTAGGGTGTTTGGTTGAACCCTAATATTTTCCAGCACATCAAGAAAAGAGGAGTGGGAATCCTGGGGCTTGGTGGGGATCTGTAGCAAGCTACAATTTGGATTGCAGTTTTGCCCAGAGTTAGTTGCACTTGGATAACCTTGGATGCATTATGCTGAGCAACTAGCCTAGAGGTGTGGATATCCTTAATGAATAAGGACACACCTCCACCTTTAGTGTTCTGGGCCAGGTTACATGGCCGAAAAGTGTGGTATGAGTTATAGCCTAGTAGTGCAGGGGTGCTCTCTGGAGCCTTGAACCAGGTCTCAGTCACTGCACAGATATCGATGTTCTCCATTTTAAGGAGTGCCTCCAGTGAGTGCATTTTGAGATTTAGACTTCTAGCATTGAGTAGCATCACCCTCAGTTTTTGCTTGCCTGTTCCTGTTACGGTAGTGAATTTGTCATTTGAGCCTTGCCTAAAAAGGCACTATAGGGGCGGCAAGAAACTTAGCCAGTATCCGGAATCCAGGGGGTGACAGGTGCAGGCCATCTCTAGCAAAGCATCGTGGTCTGTCGACCATGTCATCCCAGGCAGATACTGGATCCCTTTAGAATGACACCAGAAGCTTAGCCAATTGTTGAAGTCAATCATTTTGTCCTTGTACTGCGGTATCATTCTGGGTGATGGCAGAATGCTACTCAGGGCTAGAGTCATACCGGCCTGAGCTACAAGATCGGAGAGCTCTTCCATGTCTCTTTTCATGTAGTCCAGGGAAGTACATCTCAGGTCGTTCACACCAACATGGACAATGACAGAATCATATTTGTACTTGTTGTGGTGTGACCTGAGTGCGTGGGTTATGTGGTGGATCCTGGCACCAGACAGGCAGCTGACAGTAACCTTCTCCTTGTTTAGCCTGATGAGTGGGACATCAGTGTGCTTGACTATAGAGTCACCTATGACTAGTGCGTTGGGTACGTTGTTTTGCCTTATTGGCTGTGGTGGAGTGGCACACTGAGTCTGTGTGCTATGTGTCATTTGAGTTGTGTTGGGGTGTGGAGGTTGCTTGCGTTTCTGCTTTGGAGGTCTCTGTTGCTCGAGCAGATTATTATTGAGAGCCTCCATGAATGTTTTTGTGTTTCTATGTGTGGATTTTGGTGGTGTAGATTTAGTGAGACTATGTGATGAGTGTGGTGTGGTGCAAGTGTCTACCTTCTCATGTAACTATTGTTCTTTTATTGATACATCTATTTTGTTTACACATCCAGTAACAGTGGTTAACTTTAGGTTTAGCATCAATGTTAATTGTCAAAGTAGAAATGCAGTTTATTTAGCTTGTTGCAGAGCATGCCCATGTTTTTATGTTGGTAAAATGAATCGATCATTAATGGAATGTATTAGGGAACATATATATTGTGCATTGTAATACTTGAGACTTATGAAGTGCTCTTTGCTAAGCATTAGGTAGAGTGTGGATATGAACATTCCTTTGGTTTTAAGGTGATTGAAAACATTAATATGACTGAGCATAAAGGCGATCGTGTTAATTCTGCAGAAGGTTGTGAACTTTACCGGATTGTAAAATTGCAGACAGACAAGTATCCAGGTTTAAATGGTTGCATTTCATTGAAACCTGCCTTTAAAGCTAGAGCTCTTTTCAGGTAATTTCAGTACTAGATTGATGCCAAATGCTGATTGGTTTGTTTGAATCTGTTTACTAATTAATTGTCCTTGATACTTTGCATTTAAGGCGTTTGATGTGTGATAATATGGTCTGATGAAGCACTGATTAAGTGTGAAAGTGCTTACCTTTCTTATTGTTTTAATAAATTAGTACTTTTTTATTTATTTTTGAGCTGTGTTTCTTATAGCTGTGTTACTGTGCTCTATTATTACTTTATTTATACTGTGCTTCATTAATTATGTTATGTCCAGAAAAGACTTGAAACTGTCTCAGAATGTTCCACAACATTGAGATGTACTTTTCTGTTTTTAACAGGTACAAAATAATGTCATCTGCAAATACAGCCAACTATTCATGATTAACTTACGGATTATATCCTAGAAGTTCTGATTCCCTTATTTTCTGTGCCAGTGGTTCTAAATATAACACAAATGACAATGGGGAAAGAGAACACCCCTTCCTGTGTTCAGGCACAACTTCTCAGAGAGGAACCCTTCCACCTTAATTTTTTGTCTACAATCTCTCATATCTCCTCCAAATTAACCTTATTATTACATCAAGGAATACAAATTCTTCCATTGTAAAATCATAAAAATTCAGCTTACTCTGTTGAATGCTTTCTCTGCATCAAGACCTACCAACAACTGCAGTATTATTTTACATTCTGCTTCCCTCTGGATCATCATTCTATTAATTTTGTAGACTGTTTGCCTCCCCTCCACAAAACCACATTGATCCATATCTATCCAGTTTTGGTGACACCTTTGCCATTTTGTAGCTATAATAGACAAAAGCATTTTATAATAATGATTTAAAATTGAAATGGGCCTTTATAAAACTGGGTTTGGTGGGTCTTTACCATCTTTATGCATTACAGCCACCACAGTCTTCTTCCAGGATGTTGGTGCTTTCCCTCCTTTTAAAATGCTGTTAAACAAAACCTTCCAGATATTTATTGCTTTCTCCCCTCTTAGTTTCCAAACTTCCACAGGAATACCATCTATTTCTGGAGACTTTCTTGCAGATTGATTATACATCGGCATTTTTATCTCATCATCTCCTCTGTTAACCATTACTTGTTGAGTCTCATCTACTTTTAATCTTGGCATTGCTAAATCTTCTATAAATATTTCCATTTGTGCTTTTTATTTGGTTTCCACATTCCTTTATTTTAGATAAATTTTCATAAAATGTCTGAAATCTCTCTAATACCCCAACAGAATCTCTTGTTAATTTTCAAGTTTAGTAACATCTCTTTCTATTCTCTGTTGCCTAAATCATTGTGCTCTGGAGTTATTATCAAAACAGTTGCTTAACACCAATCTTTCTAAACTCATGTATATTATCCAGATGCTTCTTACCCTGCATTTTGCCTCTTTTTGTTCAGCGAGTCCCCCCTTATTCATAGGTTCATAGGTTCATACTAGGCTATCTGCCCTAGGGCATTTATAAGCCTAGCCAGAATGTGTTTGGCTTTCACCACCCATTTTAAATTTATTTTGCTATGCCCCATTTCGAGGTTAGTATACTGTGCCTCTGTCTAACAGTGACACAGAAGTGATACCCGGGGTAAACCTACGATCTCCCATCCACTCATCAAGATTCCTCTTGAAGAGAGTCAATGAGGGACTCTGCCTAACCTGGACTGGGATTTTATTCCAGAGTGAAGGGAGCCTCTGGGTTATGAATCTGTCCCTCCAGCATGTCCTATTTATTTCAGTGCTGAGGTTCAAGTCTCTCGAGCGTGACTCGATGGGATTTGGATTTTCTGAGGTGCAGCATGTCCATTAATTCCGGGTTGGACATGGCTTTATAAGTCAGGCACAGATTGCCTCTGAGCAGGTGGTATGCCACTGAGTAGAGTTGGAGTTTCTTTAACCGGGCAGCATATGGCATCTGTTTGAGCCCTTTGATCCTGTTGGTGAGGTACTTTTGGGGTCTTTCCAGTTGCTGCAGGTGTCTGGTAAGGTACATCCCAAAAGGGGCATTGTACTCAATTATGGGCCTGATGAGGGATGAGTAAAGAGGCACGATGACCTCCCCTGATCTAGATGTGAATCCCTTTATGATTAGGTGGGCTATATAAAATGTTTTTCTAACCACTTTGGCCACGTGGTTGTCAAATGAGAGATTGCTGTCAACTTGGGTCCCCAGGTCCCTAATTACATCTTCTGTACTTAATGGATTACCACCTATGTTGTAATTTGTGGGCACTTTGTTTTTGCTAAAGGGGATGACTATATACTTTTTGGTGTTTAGCTTGAGGCCATGGCTCTGGCACCAGTTGTCTGTTTCTATGAGGCCCTTTTGGAAGATGCTTGTGTCGGCTGGAGTGTTGATTATGCTGCCCAGTTTGCAGTCATCTGCGAACTTGGTCAGCCACAGTCCTTCCGTGTTGGCCTGTACCTCCGAGAAATATATACCGAACAAGAGAGGTCCCAGGACTGAGCCTTGTGGGATGCCACTTGTAACTGGTTTGGAGTATGACATGGCTCCAGCAATTCTAACCATGTGGGTTCTGTCCTTGAGCCAGTTTGCAACCCATCTAGTGACATAGGGGTTTATATTTAAGCTGGTGAGCTTATCTATAATGCCCGAGTGGGGTATTGTATCGAAGGCTTTTGCGAGGTCCACGTAGGCTGTGTGGACCACCTTCCCCTCATCATTGGCCTTAGTGACTGTTTCAATGAAATCAACCAGGTTTAAGAGGCAGGATCTGCCCTTAACAAAGCCAAACTGGGTAGGATCCAGTGTCTGTAGGTCCCCAATATCTTTCTTTATGAGGTCCATGATGATCCTTTTCATAGCTTTGCAGACCAAGCTAGTCAGGCTTATGGGGCAATAGTTTCTAGGATCCGTTGAGGCACCACCTTTGTGGAGAGGGACCACTGTTGCTGTATGCCACTCTTTAGGTACTTATCCTGTAGTAAGGCTGAGATTGAACAGTAGTTTTATGTTTGGGTTTAGCTCTTCTTGGAGTTCATGTGGGACACAGCCCGGGGCACCGTCTGGTCCCATTGATGCTGTGTTTTTTGCTTTGGAGAGGGCAGCTCTTACCTGAGCATCTGAGATGTCAGGGGGGCAGCACTCTGCTGGGATAGATGTTTGCCCATTTGGTGGGGAGGGGGGGGAGTTTGCGCTGAACCTGTCAGCTAGGATGTTAGCAATGTCTGTGGGTTCGGTGTATTTTTTGTCATTTTGGACTAATTCTGAGCATATCTGGGAATTCCCACCCAGGTTCCTAACATAACTAAAGAAAGCCTTGTGATTATCCTTAGTGTCCAGTGCAATTTTTCTCTCGAAGCTGGCCTTAGACGATTTTATGAGTGCCCGTAGTTTTTTGCTAATACTGATCAGAGATGCCTTCCCTTTTTGGGATTTTGCTCTATCATTTAGTAGCTTCCTCCTTCTGTTGTATAGTTTGTTTATGGCTGGGGTCCACCAGACAGGACGTCTGCCTTTGGAGGATTGGGACTTGGTTTTATTTGGGATTGCATGATCCATGCATTCCTGAAGGTATTCATAGAATGCATTTATAAAGGATTCTGCAGTCTGGGCCGTATTTTCCACAGGCCCGGGGGCTTTGAAGGATTCCACCTCAGTTTTGAGAAGTGTGAAATTTGCATTAGAGATGTTTTTCACTGTGGTTTTCAGGGCAGGGGGTGGAGTTGGGATGTGAATATCCAGTGACATTAGTTTATGGTCTGATCTTACCAATGAGGGTTACACTTCTGGTTTGGAGCATAGAGTCCCCATGTTGGTGATGATCAGGTCCAGTATGTTTTCCCTTCTTGTGGGAGTGGTAACAAGTTGTTCCATAGCATTTGAGTTTATAAATTCTAGGAACCTTTGGGCTAGGGTGTTGGAGCTAGAGTAATGCTCCCAGTCTATGTTTGGGTAGTTGAAGTCGCCCAATATAATGGTGTTTGGAGAAAACTTCATATTTTCCAGTGTTCTCAGGAAGGCCGAGTGGTGTTCCTGGGTTTGGGAAGGTGGTCTGTAGCAGGCTATAAACTGGAAGGCAGTTTTACCTACTGTTAGTTGCACATGGATAGTCTCTGATGCTTCGTGCTGTGCCACCAACCTGGAGGTGTGGGTATCTTTGACGAATATTGATACTCCCCCTCCTTTTGTGGTTCGGTCCAAGTTTTGGGGCCGAAAAGCATGGTATGAGGTATAACCTGGTAGTGCTGGGGTGCTCTCGGGAGCGTTGAACCAGGTTTCTGTTACTGCACAGATATCGATGTTGTCCATGCTAAGGAGAGTTTCGAGTGTGTGCATTTGAGGTTTAGACTTCTGGCGTTGAGTAGCATTACTCTTAGTTTCTTATCCCTTGTGATACCTATGGAGCTGGGTTTGTCTTTTGAGCCTTGCCAATATCCGAACGCCCAGGGGTGACAGGTGCAAGCCGTCCCTAGCGAAGCATTGTGGTTTGTCGAGCATGTCATCCCAGGCTGACAGGCATTAGATCCCCTTTGAATGACACCAATACTTAAGCCAATTGTTGAAATTAATCATCTTGCCTTCATATTGTGGCATCATTCTTGGTGGGGGTAAGATGCTACTCAAGGTCAGGGTCATACCGGCCTGGGCTAAATTTTCAGAGAGCTCCTCTATGTCTCTTTTCATGTAGTCCAGGGAGGTACATCTCAGGTCATTCACACCAGCATGGACAATGACTGAGTCATATTTGTACTTGCCTTGGAGTGACCTGAGTGCTTGTGTTATGTGGCGGATCCTAGCGCCCGACAGGCAGCTCACCATGACCTTCTCCTTGTTCAGCCTGGTGAGCGGGATGTCAGTGTGCCTGACGACAGAGTCACTTATTACAAGTGTATCAGGTGTGTTGTTTAGCCTTAAGGGCTGTGACTATTTGGCACACTGGCTTTGTGAGCTATGTGTTGTACGTGTTTTGTTTTGGGGTAGCGGTTGCTTGGATGTCTGCTTTGGAGGTGTCTGCTGCTTAGGCAGATTTTTATTTAGAGCCTCCAAGTATGTTTTTGTGTGTTTATGTGTTTGGTTTGCTGTCGTGGTAGGCCTATGTGAGACTGGAATTGTAGTGAGTGTGGTTTCCTTCTCCTCCTGACTGGTTACTCCAGTACTGAGTTGAGAGAGCTTAGCCTCCAGTATGGCTATATGGTTGCATCTCTCACATGTGTTGGAATTTGTTGGGAGGAGGAGAGGGTTGTCTGTGTACATGAGGCAGTCGTAACATTGCCTCAAGATTCCAAGATTCACCAGCTGGTCCGGAGAGGAGATTGACAACTGACCTTTGGACATGCTAGAATAGTATTAGGAATTTCTTTATAATTGGAAAAAAAAAGGGCTGATGGGGAACAAGGTACTCAAGGGGAGTTTGTGAGGGTGTAATGCTTTTAATTTTTTAGTGCTGACTTATATAATTGCTTTAGTGGGAAGTGCCAGGTAACTTAAATGCAATGTGTTACAGGTAACTTAAATGCAAAAATGACAAACAGTAACTTTCTTTCAAGTGAAACAAGGAAATAAGTACAGTAAGCAATGCAGATATCACTAGGGATCCACAGAAGTGCTGAAAAGCCGCGTTTTAGGTGGAATTAGCGTTTCAGGGAAATAACAAGCAAACAACAAGCATACAAACAAAGCTAGATTCAGCAGGCCTGGGTCTAGTCTATGCTACAGCAAACAAGGTGTACCAATTTCAGTAAGAAACAGTTCAAATATGCAGGCACTATAAGCCTTTAACCAGAAATTCCCAGCTCAGAAGGGCAGAGTCCAGCCTCTCCTCCCACAAGAGTGTAGACCACGAACCTTCTTAATGTAAAATAACTGGCCTGAAGCCCAAGTGCTTAAACCAGAACTAATATACTTTTAGAATAACAGACACTGAGCCCTCAATCAGTAGTTCCCAACTTAGAAGGATGTAAGCTACCTGTCCTGCCACCACAGTGCAGGCCACAAACCTTCCTAATGTAAAACAACTGGTCTGAAGCCCAAGTGCTTAATCCAAAAGACTTAGAATGATAGCTACACTTTAATCAAGTTACTACCAAGCAGTAATAAATACAATTGAATACTTTAAAGAATGCCTGGATTAGTGCTCAAGTTATACAAACAAAGCTAGATTCAGCAGGCCTGGATCTAGTCTATGCTACAGCAAACAAGGTGTACCAATTTCAGTAAGAAGCAGTTCAAATATGCAGGCACTATAAGCCTTTAACCAGAAATTCCCAGCTCAGAAGGGCAGAGTCCAGCCTCTCCTCCCACAAGAGTGCAGACCACGAACCCTTCTAATGTAAAATAACTGGCCTGAAGCCCAAGTGCTTAAACTAGAATTAATACACTTTTAGAATAACAGACACTGAGCCCTCAATCAGCAGTTCCCAACTTAGAAGGATGTAAGCTACCTGTTCTGCCACCACAGTGCAGACCACAAACCTTCTTAATGTAAAACAACTGGTCTGAAGCCCAAGTGCTTAAACTAAAAGGCTTAGAATGAGATACACCAAGCAGTAATAAATACAATTGAGTACTTTTAAGATGACGCAAAAGCAAAATAAAGTAGGAAGAAACACAAATACAGTAAAAGCAGATACATTTTTTTTGCTTCCCTTCTACTTGGTGTACAGTGAGTAATCATTTTCCACAAACATCCTACTGTCTCTAATTTATAATACTTTGCCCTTCTGTCACAGTTTTGTCAGGTTGAGCTCTTTCTGCTGGTATAATTTCATCTTTACTAATATAGGTCTTGGCTGCTTTCTCATGGCAAGGTTTGGAGCATACACATGATTTGTCATTTTAATTAGCAATTCCTGCTGTGGAATACCAGTCCAGTTACTTATTTATGCTTTCATAAAATTAATACAGTCTTTTCCTTCCCATTTTCAGGTACAACAAAAAATCTCAGGTTTTCTTTGTGTGCTCTGTTCTCTAACTCTAAGTTTTTTTTAAACATTTCTTCTTGCGCAGTCTCATACTCAGCTAGTATTTTCTTCATTTTGTTCTCTGATTTTTGCAGTTTTATTAGTTCATCTGAATAGTTATTTAAAGCTTATTCCAGTTTTTCCAGCCTTTTGTAATTTGAGTTGATATGCTCCTTCAGTGTTTCATTTATTTTAATCAGCTCTGAGCACATTTGACTTATTTTTTTCCTATCAATTACTGGAAGCCATCTCTTGCATCAAAACTGGAGCTTGGACTGCTTTTTGCTGAACAACTGCAGGATTTGTCCCAGAAAGTGTTTTTTATTCACCTTTTCTGGTTGATTTTCTTTTAGATTCTCTAAATTTCTTCTTTGCTAGCATCCATGCAGTGTACTTACTAGCCCATAACTGAATTTTACTCAAGATGACAACATCACTGGCTGTTCTTTTTCAGTTTCTATTTTCACACTGGGAGAGCTGAAGTTAAGCTGTTGATCAGGGGTTTATATTATGTCATTGAACAACTATATTGTTGATTGGCATTTCATTAGAAATGCCATTCATTGACCCTCACACTCCCTGCTAATTATATATACCAACTCCAAAATCAGACCACATTGGGGAAAGGGAAAATTTCCTGATCCTACTGTAAAATGATCCCATCCAGAATGGTTCAACAATATGACCATTCGATGAAATAATAGGGACCTATTGATCAGTGTGCAGCCATCTTGGAAGTCCGTCTTTTAGATAGTTTTGTCTTTGTCCCCTTCTTCAAGCCAGGACATCCTAACTATACATATTTGTAATTTATTATATCCTTTAATAAATATTTCAAGTAATGCACTGGAAAAGTACACTCAATATAATTTACCCAATCTATTTTCAGTTTCTTGTATTCCCCTTATTATCATAAAATGCATCTGTTTTACCTCACTGGCAACATCCTCAATTTATCCATGGCTATACTTCCCCTCTAGGGACTACACTACTATATTATTCACTTTATTTTATTCTTAAATTTATAGACTCTCATTCTTTAATCATTGAGTATTTATACTTGATATTATGTTAGTACTATATGGTAACAATGAATCCATGCTCAGTGCTCCAATCTATTTGCTGTTTCCTGTTATTGTATTGCACTGCAGTGAATGAAAACTTTTTCCATATTAAAACTCAGTTTTGCTATGAATTTGTTGAATATCAGTAGGTCTACTTTAAATAATTGAAGTTGCAGAACATCATACCACACATCATTGAGGATGAGATGATCGATATTCTATAATTACAGCTACATTTTCCATCTTCTTTTGCATTTCCTCAATCTGTTACTGAATAGGCATCGTAAAGAGCTGTTAATCATGCAACAATTTGGTATTATCCTCTTCAAATGCATCCTGTCTTCTTGTATATCCATTCAACAATTCAAATATGAGCCATAACCCCAACTGCACTTCTCCCAACTTCCTGGTTATCAACTTAACTTTCAATCAAATTACTTTTTTATCCTCACGCACCTGCTTTGTGGTGGCCAACCTTCCTCTCAGATATAATTTCTACACACTTCTTCTTCCAATGCTGCTAAATCATCTAGCATTTCCATTATTATGGCCACCATCATGACACTAATACCTTCCCAGACTCAATCAATTTGTTTTCTAATCACCAAAATTAAAGTGTTTGGAGCATTTCTCCCCAGACCTCTGCTGAAAATTGGCTCATTCCAAGTTGAAATCTCTCATTAAATAAATAAATACATTAGTGGCACAACATGGAATGACTGGGGTGACCTGCAACTTCATCAAGCACCGTGAACCTTCCTCACCATACTTCAGCATCTTAATGCAAATTATTCTGTTGTTCTTTTTTTCTTATAGCGGTAGTCATTTTCAGTTTTGCACTAAAGATGAATAGGTTTTAAATGTTTTTAGAATGTGTGCCTTATCTTATTTTATTCCTTCATAGACTGATGAACTGCTGCAGTGACTTCACTACTCTGATCTGTTATTCAGAATTCAAAGTTTGAATCCTACAACTCTCAGTGAATGTGGAAACAGGTTAAAGCATTCATTCGTTTTTTTCTCTTTCCACAAAAGACAAAGGAAAGTGATGCTTTGCTAACCTAGTGCAGCAGCACAATCAGTTTGAAATTTTCATGAAATAAGTTTGTAATTCCAAGTTATTTGTTGTAATTTAGTGGAAAGTGCACCAGGAGATGGCAGTGTCTGGACCAAAAGTAGTAGGTTTTGTAGTAATAGTGATAAGTGATAAAGCCAACCTTCAGTTGTGATCTGAATGAGGCAAAACACTGTGTGAGGGAATTGTACCAGGCATGGTATTAGGAGATCCCGAATAAAGTGCATTTGTACCAACTGGACATCATAGCTACCATAGATAACATTCCCTCAGGCATAGCATATCAACCCAGACATCCCTCAAGATCCTGTTTAGGTCCTCTGCTTTTCTCACATTTAATTAATGTCTTCAGAGTTATACTTCCTGATATCCCTGCTGTCTCCTCTGCTGATAATTTGGTTATATGTCATCTGATTCCTCTCCAGCTAACATTAGTTCCACAGCTGGTATGTACCTAAAAGATCTTTATTCGTGATTTCACACTAAGGGTCAAAAAGACAAAAGCCATGATTTTTGGAACAGATAATGCCTGTCACAGGTTCATCATACCTGTTCAGTAACCTCATTAGTAGGGGGTGCTTTGCACTCAATGCAGCAGTTTAAGTATTTAGGCTTCTGGCTTGATCAGCCATTCAGCCACCCCCCCCAACCTTGAATCTATCACAAAAAAGGGTTTCTTGGGTATCTCTTACAAAGTTTTCCATTTGTTATCATACAAAGCAAAATACACCAAAGCAAAAGGCGCCTTATTTCCAGTCTTAAAATATGCACATCCACTAGTAATTGCAGGTTCCTTATCAACTGCAATAAGCTTCAGGTCATAGGAAGCAAGATCTTTAGGTCATCTCACTACAGATAGGTTCTAAACTGAAACACCAACTCCCACTACAGTGAAGAGCCAAAATGCTAAAAAAAATAATGCGCAAAATACAGAATGGTGAAAAAATGAACTCTGAGCAGTTTTTACAGGGGGTAAGCCCACCACACACCCTGAACTTATATATATACCAACTCCATGGTTGTACCATCTGAGGGAAGGATGAAACTTTCAAAATAAGTGATTCATTTCTGGTGCACACATGAAAATTGCACCAGCAATGTTTCCTGTGGACAAAATTGACTGATGTTGTGCTCTTTTTTTTCTTGGTCTACTGACACTTAATGGATTCACCTCAAACTCCTGTATAGGATCACTGCAGATGTTACTGTCCCTCCCTCACTAAAGGAAATATTTTACCTGCTGCACAGAAAAGCTAACCTAGCCACTTCTTTACTAGTCTACAAGATTCAGTGCTGTAAATATTGTTAACCTGGCCTGCCCTTGACTTCATTCTCATAATTAAAAAAACCTTTACCCATAGCTTTCAACATTTAGGTTACAGTTCATTTACCATCTCCTTAGAATGTTTTACCAAAGCATTCTTCTTTTAGGAGCTTAAAATATGAAACTTAATTTCTTTGAATATAAGGTGCTTACCAACATATTAATAATTTCAGCCCTAACTAGTCATTCAATACATTGGAAAACTGTAACTATCTGAACAAATAACTCTTCTCAGTTAAGAAATAAATGCTGATTTGTCCCCTCTGGGGAATTATTATTGCTATGCATACCTTCGCTGATCTGTTAGTACCATTTCAACAATGTATCAATACAATAGCCAGATTAATATGAAGAATAATGTATATTGCTGGTAACAACTCCACATATAAAATCAGTAGGCATAAGAAACGCAAAGTCAATAGCACAGTTCCTTAGATATTCACGTCTATTCAGACCCAACTCAATATCTGTAGTGCTTTAAAAATTAATAGACAAACCATAAATGCAGCAAACCACAGAAAGTTTCAGTCTATTCAGACCAACGGATACAAAAGCATGTGGAAGAATTCCTCGTTAAACAATAGAATACTGAAGCCAGTCGTATGCAGTAAAAACACAGGTTTAATGGATCCTCGGTGAGCGCTTTCGCAAAATGCTTTTCCAAACCAGTAACATTGCATAGTATTACATTCAATTTATACTAGTTCCATCAATTAAGCAAACTAATTAAATAAACAATTATCTAATCAGGAACAGTATACTACATTGAGCTCTGTGCTCTCCTCAGAAACATAATTAAAAAAGCAAAGCTTAATGTTAAGCTATTAAAATGTTTATATGTATACATAGATTATCAAGATCTATATATATTAAAAATACTAACTTTTTTAGTATTTTTAATATATATAGATCTTGATAATCTATGTATACATATAAACATTTTAATAGCTTAACATTAAGCTTTGCTTTTTTAATTATGTTTCTGAGGAGAGCACAGAGCTCAATGTAGTATACTGTTCCTGATTAGATAATTGTTTATTTAATTAGTTTGCTTAATTGATGGAACTAGTATAAATTGAATGTAATACTATGCAATGTTACTGGTTTGAAAAGCATTTTAAAAAGCCACCGAGGATCCATTAAACCTGTGTTTTTACTGCATACGACTGGCTTTAGTATTCTATTGTTTAACGAGGAATTCTTCCACATGCTTTTGTATCTGGTCTGAATAGACTGAAACTTCTGTGGTTTGCTGCATTTATGGTTTGTCTATTAATTTTTAAAGCACTACAGATATTGAGTTGGGTCTGAATAGACGTGAATATCTAAGGAACTGTGCTATTGACTTTGCGTTTCTTATGCCTACTGATTTTATATGTGGAGTTGTTACCAGCAATATACATTATTCTTCATATTAATCTGGCTTTTGTTCTGCTGGTAATCTTGGGCGTGTTGTTTGCAGCATATTTATTTGTGCAATGTATCAATACAAGTTTTCGGTTTGGAGTTGCCAGTGTATTGTATAGTGGGATACATTTAAATGGTCGAACACTATTAATGTTAAAATGCGCTATTGTAAATTCTTGTACCTCCCTGAACAGTGTGGTGTGGGTGCGGCTAGCTAGACTGATACACAAAATGAGTGTGATGTCATATGCAAATGAAAGATGATTGACACACATAGGCCAATGACATCACACATGCATCAGCTGCTGATTGACACATATGCAAATGAACCCTGGACTTAAAAGGTGTGCACAGATCATCAAATACACGAAGGCTCAAGGACACAAAGTCTCCAATGTGAAAAAAAGTAAAAACAGGTTTATTACTTTGCAACTAAACAGTATGATACAAAAATAAACAGTTAAGCGCTTTTCGTCTTAAATTAGAAGACTTTTTCAGACCTACAACAGTAGCACAAGTGTTCACTTTAATACAGACCACATGGTGGTTTCAAAAAAAACATTAACCAATGGTATTGCATAAGTAATTAAGTAATTAAGCTTGGACACATGACATCAGCAACAAGTCAAATACAAAAACAGCAACTGTGAAAACCTGTAAAGAACAAAAATGTATAGTTGCTTTTGTGCACAAATAAAGACACATTAAATCACTGCATTTAGGTGGACAGAGTGTAACTCTTAAAATATGTGATAAAAAATGATGAAAAAACCTATGGAAAATATATATATAAATGTAAATGTTTATATACACATTGTTATGAGTAACAAGAGCGCTCCAAGTGGACTAAAAGAACGCTGCACTCAAAATAAAATAAAATAAGAGACTGCAATTTCAACTTTAACTAGTGTTGATCAACTCAACTGTAATCCTTTCACAAATCACTAACAAGGGTGAAGCAAGCTTAGATGTAAGATGAGACATAATTTTAAAAGATTTAAAACATGAAGCAAAAACCTGCATTCTTTTACTCAACTACAAATAGAGCTGTTTAAAAGACTTAGTTAGACAAAAGACTTGTCTAGCGCATTAGGCTCTTTCAGAATACAGGCAATGGAAGTGACTTCATTCAAACCTGGGGGGTTATAAGAGTTGAGTCGCAGTTGCCAAATCAACTCCTGTCTTTCCAAAATTAGATGATAAGGACCCCCTTTTAGATTAACAGTAACCTGACAATAAAGTGAAAATGATGTGTTGGATGTTCAGCACAATGCCTTGCCAATGTGTTAGAAGGTGACATTTTTCTAATATGGTATGTGTGCTCATAAATCCTCTTTCTTAGTTTTCTGTCTGTCTTACCAGTATAATATGCTGGACAGGCTACACATCTAGCCAGGTAGACAACGGATTTAGAGTTACATTTAAATCTACCCTTAGTTTTTACCTTAAAGGAACCTGCTGTGAATTCTGTCCGTGTTGCCATATGTCTGCATCTGCAATAGTTACAGTTTTCACATTTAAATGTACCACCAGATGTACTACAGGTCTGGGGTTCCATTTCTAAGATCTGTTTCAAGTTCCTGTTCTTCCTGTAAATAAAAGATGGTGAATTACCCACCTTCTCCAACACGTCTGGTTCCATCATGAAGATGCTCCAGTTTCTTTTAAATATAACCTCAATTGCTTTGACTTCCAAACAAAATGAGGTGACAAAACTACTTGAAAGACGTGGTTGACTTATATTTCTCTATTCCCCATGAGGAAGGTATTGAGGGTGCAGTCAAGAGACTATTAGTGCATGGGGCCAACAGTAGAGAAATTAGGATATTTCAAGAAATCATGGAAGTTATTCTGACTAACAACTTTGTAATGTTTGACAATACAATTTACAAACAACAGATTGGTGTGGCTATGGGTTCACCACATGGGGGGAGCTATGCTAACTTGGTGCTGGCTAGATGGAAACATAAAGACATTCTTTCGGACAATGAGTGGTCTGAAAAAATAAAGATGTACACAAGATTTTTGGATGACATTTTTATACTGTTTAAGGGTACTGTATCCGAAGCCCAGAGTTTTGTGCAGCATCTTAACAGCAGCACCATTTTTTTCAAGTTCACCCACACATATCATAAGAATTCCATCACATATTTAGACATTGAGTTAAAAAAGAACATAGAAGAACAGTGCTATGTAGCCAGGATCTACCATAAACCCACATGTTCTAACACCATGCTTCACTACACAAGTTGCCATTCTATACATCAGAAAAGATCTGTACTTAAAGGACAACTTGTCCATGCAGCACGGATGGTGACTGATGAAGTGACTTTCCTTGAAGAATGTGAGACACTTAAAGTTATGTTTCTAAAGAGAGGTTACCCAGACACATTGGTCCTTGATTTAGTAAATGAAGTTGTAAACAAAAGGAGAGAAGGGTTTTATAAACCACTTCTTAGACCTACTATTAGGTCAGTCACCTCAGAAGAGGATGTGAATTTGGAAGTAACCACTAATACAAATCATGATTGTACACAAACAGTAGGTGTAGCCACTAGAAAGATTTCAAGTAGTTTTGTCACCCCATTTTGTTTGGAAGTCAAAGCAATTGAGGTTATATGTAAAAGAAACTGGAGCACCTTCATGATGGAACCAGACGTGTTGGAGAAGGTGGGTAATTCACCATCTTTTATTTACAGGAAGAACAGGAACTTGAAACAGATCTTAGAAATGGAACCCCAGACCTGTAGTACATCTGCTGGTACATTTAAATGTGAAAACTGTAACTATTGCAGATATATAGCAACAGGGACAGAATTCATAACAGGTTCCTTTAAGGTAAAAACTAAGGGTAGATTTAACTGTAACTCTAAATCCATTGTCTACCTGGCTAGTTGTGTAGCCTGTCCAGCATATTATGTTGGTAAGATGAACAGAAAACTAAGAGAGAGGATTTATGAGCACACATACTATATTAGAAAAAAGTCACCTTCTAACGCATTGGCAAGGCATTGTGCTGAACATCCAACACATCACTTTCACTTTAGAGTGATTTGTCAGGTTACTGTTAATATAAAAGGGGGTCCTTATCATCTAATTTTGGAAAGACAGGAGTTGATTTGGCAACTGCATCTCAACTGTTATAACCCCCCAGGTTTGAATGAAGTCACTTCCATTGCCTGTATTCTGAAATTAAAGAGCCTAATGCGCTAGACAAGTCTTTTGTCTAAGTCTTTTAAACAGCTCTATTTGTAGTTGAGTAAAAGAATGCAGGTTTTCGCTTCATGTTTTAAATCTTTTAAAATTATGTCTCATCTTACATCTAAGCTTGCTTCACCCTTGTTGGTGATTTGTGAAAGCATTACAGTTGAGTCGATCAACACTGGTTAAAGTTGAAATTGCAGTCTCTTATTTTATTTTATTTTGAGTGCAGCGTTCTTTTAGTCCACTTGGAGCGCTCTTGTAACTCATAACAATGTGTATATAAACATTTACATTTATATATATATTTTCCATAGTTTTTTCATCATTTTTTATCACATATTTTAAGAGTTACACTCTGTCCACCTAAATGCAGTGATTTAATGTGTCTATTTGTGCACAAAAGTAGCTATACATTTTTGTTCTTTACAGGTTTTCACAGTTGCTGTTTTTGTATTTGACTTGTTGCTGATGTCATGTGTCCAAGATTAATTACTTAATTACTTATGCAATACCATTGGTTAATGTTTTTTTTTAAACCACCATGTGGTCTGTATTAAAGTGAGCACTTGTGCTAGGTCTGAAGAAGTCTTCTAATTTAAGATGAAAAGCGCTTAACCATATATTTTTGTGTCATACTGTTTAGTTGCAAAGTAATAAACCTATTTTTACTTTTTTTCGCTTTGGAGACTTTGTGTCCGTGCGCCTTCGTTTGTTTCCTGAGTTGCAGTTTGGATTACACAGATCATCAAATGACTGAATGTACATAATGTACATAATGTTGATGATTAACAATGTCAATATCTCAAAATGCCTACAGTCCACAATATTGAAAACAGTATAAAATGGGCACATCTGACATAGGTGTGTGTAGCTCAGGCATGTATAGAAAATATGGTGGCACACAGTGAAGTCCCGCTCTTTCCAGGATGTATTGGTGTGATGTATGATACATTCATGTCCCAGAAAGGCAAACCAGGGCTATTTAGTGCTGGGTATGTGTACAGATGTGAGAAAATAAATAAGAATAAAAATACTGGGCATGTCATCAGAAACTTAGAGACAAGTGTAAGTCCTGGTGTATCTGTTGAAGAACTCCTCAAAAGTACTACACATCAGTACTTGCCTGATGCAGTGGAAGTTGAAAAGTACAGGTACAGAGCAGAATTAATAACACATGTAGTCCTATCTATAGACACACTGTATCTGTTTTAGACAATATCATGGCCAGCAAGTCACTTAAGGCTAGTGTTACCATACCATCATGGTGAGTTTTGCTGCAGAGGGTGCAGAGAGTATGCCAGTAAGCCCTACTAGGAGATCATAGTGAACAACTCAGAGTACAATCACTCAGGGCAGAGGCCTTCTCATTAAAGACCAGACCATATATGCAGAACAGTCTGAGTGATAACAGCTATGGGGCTATAGTTGTGGTTTTATGTACGCTACAGAACCTTATATATTTAGGTAGTGCAACAACATGGCTTATGGGTGGCACATTTCTCACTAAAGGCTATATCTGCCTTCAGCTGGGTCCCTGTCAGAAGGACAAAAGCTCACAAGAGCAAGACTGAACAGGGAATGTTCCATAAACCTGGCAGGTTGAAAAACAAAAAACAAACACATCTGTATTTTTACTGGGGAGCAAGTCCCCCTTACATCAACCCCCCCTGCTAATTATATATACAAACTCTGAGTTCACACTACATCAGGGGTAAAAAGCAAAACCAAATCCCAACTCTACCACAATCAGGCACAATCAAGGTCTTTGTTGTTTGACCTTCTGAGTTTTCAAAGTTCTTGATTCAGTCTTTTGCCGTTCATTCTTGTGAGCTTTTGTCTTTCGGGTAAGGAACTCTTCAGCTACATAGCATTTATAGTTTTCTCAAATGTACCAGTTATAGCAAATGCATCCCTTTAGTGTATTGCCTAATGTCTTGTAAATAACTGTGAACATACAACCCAGTGTAACAGGCAATATACTAAATGTTTTTCCTGTGTAACATTGCATCCAATGTCAGGTTTGTAATGCATAGCTTTGGTATTGCAGTGAGCAAAAGTCTACAGTGACAGCTGAAAAACCTCTTGCCCTTTAATAATCCAACAGGACCCCTGTTGAAAGTTGTAAATCCAATTCAACCCCTGGTTTAAAGACAGGGACACACAAATGTGGAAGGTGCCCCCAGTGCCCTTATGTAGCCAATGTAGATGAACTGCATGTTGGGGGCCCTGTTGGATTATTAAAGGGCAAGGGGTACTTCAGGTGTCACTCTAAAGGGGGTAGTATACCTGGCCTATTGCTCCTCATGTTTTGCATTTTACTTTGGCAAAACAGAGAGAACCCTAAGACAGAGAATTTATGAACACCTGCATGAGGTATCAAGGACAAAGGAAACTAATGCATTATTCAAACACACTTTGGTGTGTGTGGATTATTCCTTTAAATTTTGGGTGTTGGAGCAGGTAAAACCCTTTGAAAGAGGGGGAAATTGGGAAACAAGTTTAGAGTATTGTGAGTTACTGTGGCAACTAAAGTTTGGTGCCTGTTCGCCCCTGGCTTAAATGACGATTACTCTATTCTACCAGCCCTGAAGAAAAGAGCTTTAAAACAGAATTTAGCTATTACATGCTGTGTTTCACTATTTCCAGACCACATTACAGTTTTTCTATTTTCTATTTTATGTCTTGTTGCTGCAATGTTTTTAACACATTTTTCACAAGTCACTTGACTGGTATTTCAACAATGGAGAATTGTCTTTCTTAACTAGCTTGACTATTTAAGGATTGATTAATTAGTGCTGTGTTATTATGAAGAAGTTCCCTTGAAGAATGAAAGCACTAAATCTGTTGGTGTTTTGGATATTTTAAAGGATTTATTTTACATTATGTCTGCAGTCTGGTGGATTTTTGGACTTTCTTGGAGACCAGTGTGCCTAACTGAGTATATTTCTAGTGAGTTGTGCTTTTTCACGCAGTTACTTTCCACCTTTTTACATTCGTAAAAAACACAGTATTTAAAAACATCCAGCACAGTCCTGTGATGTCATGTTGCCAATGAAAAAACATACTCTAATCCTGCTACAATTCTTAAGGTGGAAAGCATCTTCATACAAATATCAGATTCTATCACAAACACCAGTATTCCTTAAAGCGCCAAGGTCAACTCAAAAAGTTATAAATCAAAAATACACTTAATCTGAACTTTGTTAAACATAAAACCTTTATAAATAATGGTATTTAAGCCTAAAAATATATAAAATTGAAAGGATTGTTTTCCTACTAGTTGAAAGCTGCCATTTTAATCATCTGCTTCTTATTTATCTTTCCATGAACCCCCTCCCCCCCTTGGGATTAATTTTAATCATATCAAGGACATAAAGTTTAAATAAATGGCCTGGATAAAGTAAAATATGACTAAAAAAAATTGCTCCCTCCTGTTTCTTAATATTATAAATATGCTTGTAAAATCCTTCTTTTAACATTCGCTCCATTTTCCCTAACAATGTTGACACAATGGTACATGTTTCACGCTTTTTAATGAGTAGTTAAAATATTTTTTGTTCAGCCAAGTATCAAGGTATATACTTATAAAACAATGGTCCTTCCTGTATACTGTACATTGACTACACTGATCACACTATAAGTCTCACAATTTTTATTATTATCATTGTTGTTGTTGTTGCTATTATTATGGGAAATCTTGAGGAAAGCTTATTTCCAATAGATTTTCATGTCTTTCTTAAACACCACCCTCAGTTTTAAACCTAAAACCTTGAAACATGTCAAGCAGAGCGCCGCTTTGGCCCTCTTCAAAAGGAACCTCGATGATTGGATGGGAGATAGAAAATTCACCCCGGGGATCACGTCAGTCTCCCTGCTAGACAGGGGTCCAGAGAAGTAAATAGGCTTGTATAGACCCTAGGGCCAATAGCCTAGTACCAGCCTATGAACCTCTGAAAGGTGTGCCTCCTACTATGAACAGGCTCCAATTATTATATAAAACCTGGCAAATAGCTCTAGTATCTTGGTTATAAGTCACAACCATCACCTTTTTATAATCATCATCCCCTTTCTCATTACGTTTAAGGCTATCTAATTTACCTATAATCATCATCCCCTTTCTCATTACGTTTAAGGCTATCTAATTTACCTTTCTCTAAAATGGGTTCATAAATACCCAAACTTCTATTACATGTAACTTCATTGCATAAATCGTAAATGAAGTCAGATGGATAGCCTCTCAAAAAAAAAATATTACACACCCCAGGATTCAACAAAACCAATGTAGGCTATGTGTAATGCCTACATGGAATGTATCCATGTACACGGCCACGGTTCCTCCTCAGCAGCCCACTATACATATTAATTATGGCATGCTGCTGAGGGAGATCACAGTAACATGGATACTGAATCCATGCAAGCAGCAGTGTAGAGGCTTTCCCGAAGTTGTGGACTGTCCAGAAAAAATTCTGGACAGCTGTTAAGCACAGTACAATACCTTTCAGCTTGTTACCCTGGACTGAAAGGTGAACAACAGATTTTACTACATGAAATTTTAATACATATACAGCAAACATCTGGTATATATCTAAAAATAGAAACCAGATGTAATCAATTTATTTTTTGCAAGGCTTGGTGCTTCGCTGTATTGAGCAGCGCTTATACATATACAGCAGATATCTGGTATATATCTAAAAATAGAAACCGGATGTATTCAACTGTTGCAGTTCTGAGGTGCTTAGCAACACACAAACTCACGCAGCAAAGCTGCACACAGCTAACAGGCACCTTAGTAGTATATGTGCAGATATACTTCTGGCCCTCACTATGCAAATGGCTAGATAGGTAGAGTCATGATCTCCAGTGTAGTAGGTCCTGGGTTAGAGTCCTGAGCAGTCATACTTACTACATTATTTGCCATGAAAATGTGTCAGGTGCATGAAACATTGGTTTAATTTAAAATTAAAAAAATTGTTACACTAATAAAAGCTGCATGATGTTAAGCAGCCCTTAAACATGGTCAATGGACTATTTCTGTTTGCACATTGCTAGCTTCACTTAAACACAGATGGTGTGAGTTTGCATGATGCTAAGTGGTGTGGTGTTGTTTTTGAAAGTTACAGCATGACATGCAAAGGCAGAAATTCAGCCTATATAAAGGTCAATAATCAGGCATTACACATTATTCTTTGGTGTCTTCACTTGGATGTGGATATGGCTGGTGCTGTTGGGGAAGGAGTGTGTTAAGGGGTCGGATGTGGGGTGTGCTGGAGTCCAGAGTTTTTGTTGGACTCCTGGTTAAGCACTATGAACCCCAGCTTCTGCAGGGTGAATACCAGGGCTCAGAGTGTAAGTCTGAGGCCTGGGACCAGTTAGCCAGTGAACTTACCAGTGCTACTGGTATCCCCTACACTGGTAAGCAGTGTCGTCACCACCACGATGACCTGAGGTGTAGGAAGAGGGGAACTTTGGACACCTGGGTCTAAGAGGCTGGGCTTGGGCAAATCCCACAGATAAGTAAGTATTTTTGACAGGAATTCTGAAATATATAAGCTGTATCTGTGCAAAACTGGTATGCATAAAGGTTTGCTTCTCTTACCACAGCTGCAGAACACAGGGCTCACAATGTCCAGTCCCATGCATAATGTAATTATACAAGAAATTAATTAGAGTTTGCAGTCTTAACAGTGAGGTATGACATATCTGGGACATCTTAGATCTTTATTAATGTGTCACTCCCTACCTGAAATGGTAAAGCAAGTTAAAGCAAGTAAGCATGCAGTACTGTGTAATACAGCTTCCAAACATCAGTTAGTGTTGGGGTCTACCCAAATTAAGATTCACTGTTCTTGTCTGTTAATTGTCTGAAATATGCTGTAGTTTGCACTCAATAAATGAAAAGGGTATATAGGTTACTTATCAGAAGTCCTACGCAGCCATCCATGGTCTACTTGCCAGAGTTGAAGCAACATTAATCAAAACATTTGTGAAGGGTGATGGTGGTTTGATATGTAATTTTGTCAAATAAAGAGTTCACTATTCCTCTATTCACTTTATGTGTGTCCTAATCTGACACTATTAAATGTAAATGAATAAGGAATGAATAAAGAACGTAGCCACAAATGTCTGAAATGAATGTAGTACAATACCCAGTGTAAGGTTCAAGCCTATGTTCTGCTTATTCTGTCTGAAATAACCCTGTATATTCCACCTAGTCAATGAACATGGCATATAGGTATGGTAACTGAAGCCTGAACTGCTATCCATGTATCTAAATGCCAGATTTTAAGGAACATTATCAATACAGTTTAAAACAGGAGTGTGCTTTGATAACTAATCTTTGAAAATAAGTGCTCATTATTCCTGTATTCACTGCATGTGTGTTCTAATCTGACATCAGTCAACAGTTTAATGTAAATGAATAGTGAATGTAGCCACAAATGTCTGAAATGAATGTAGTGCAATACCCAGTGTAAGGTTCAAGCCTGTATTCTGCTCATTCTGTCTGAAATAACCCTGTATATTCCACCCAGTCAATGAACATGGCATATGGGTAAGGTAACAGAAGTCCTGGACTGCGATCCATGTGTCTAAATGCCAGATTTTTAAGGAACATTATCAATAAACTTTAAAACAGGATTGTGCTTTGATAACTAATCTTTTCAAATAAGTTTGCATTATTCCTGTATTCTCTGCATGTGTGATCTAATCTGACACCAGTCAACTGTTACATATTGATTAAGAAATTATGCAGCATCAAATTTCAGAAATGCATGTAGTGCAGTACTCAGAGAAAGCGTCAAGCCACAGTTCAGATAATTTCCCCCAAAATATGCTGTACATAGCATTCAGTAAATGAACAGGGTATATAGTTAGTTCAACAAATGACCTACACAGCCATACATTTGTGTAACTGCCAGATTTCAAGTGACATTCATCATTAGGGCGTAAAAGGAGATGGTGCTTTGATAACTACCATTTTCAACTAAAGTGCTCATTATTCATGTGGTCACTGCATTTGGTTTTCAATGTGATAACACACACAACTATGCATGTGTGTAAATGCAGGATTTCACACAAAATGTTACAGTGAAAGTCTTAAAGGAGATGGCATTTCGAGAATTCATTAGATTGAAATAAAATGTGCACATTATTCCTGCAGTCACTGCTTGTGGGTTCTAATCCCATGTCAGCCAGCTGAGAAATGACATAGATGAGTCTAGTGTACTTAGTGTACATGAAAATACGTCTCAGCTGTCACACTTTTGAATAATGTAATAACTAGTGCCCCATATGACTGGCCTTTGATTGGCAGATGCATGACATTACCTGGAATGCAATATATTGGCAAATCCATTTACAGAACACCTTGGTAGTAATGTATGAGCACACTATGTAAAACAGTTCCCTGTAGTTGTGCCTCTGTACCAGCATTTCTTAGTGCTTGGCCTATACTGTCCCATGCTAATAAGTTGAAAGGTATGTATGTGCGGCATCATCTAATATTTGCAGTCAATGTACTCACAAATGAAATTAGACATCTGTAGAAGTATGTATTAGTAGTCTGTGTAATAATATTACCTGCAAAGTTACTAATGGTATGTTTTTCTTTCTCTCCCCACCCCTTATTTTCTTTAATTTATTAATGTTATTTATTACTATGATTTGATATTAATATATTATTTGTAACTAACTGTTATGTTGACATTATGTATTATTTCATATTGCTTTCTGTTAAAATACTTTCCTTTATGTTATTTATTGTTGTGTCCCTCATTAAATTCCTTTATATTTCTTTTTTGATTAATCAATATTATCTGTTATTATGTTAATACTAGCATTTTTGGTTATGTTTATTATTACTTTATGTTTATATTTAATTTACTATAGTATGACAAGGTATGCTGGTTTATGGTGCTCCAACTACCTTGGTTCCCCTGGCCGTGGCACCGGGACCTAGCACATCTGGTCTGCAGCCTGGTGCTGCCCCTCTCCTGTCCCTGCACTATATGTGGCATTGGGTAGTTCTGTCCCACAGGCTGGGGCTGGTCCCCCCTCTGAAGTGGAAGTGGAGGGGGTAATTTTGCCACCTGTAAGGAACTGCCAGGCATGGTGCATGGGTTGCTGAGCCGAACTCTTGGTGCATGCCTATACTGGATGGAGAGCATATTGTCCATCCTAGTGGGGCAGCCTCACCCTGGACACTGGTGTCCACCACTGCTTCCACAGAAGCAGTGAAGGAGCAGTGCTGACAGTCCCATGGGTGAGGACTTGAGTCACACTGCTACTGTGTTTAATGTCCATGGAACTGGGGTTCCACAACACCCTCCCCATCCAAGGTGTGCACCCACATCTTGTGTCACACACACACCCTGTCTGCTGTATTTCTGTCTTGTCTGTCTGCCAAAGCTTCCTCACCTTCCCAGTTTACCTACCCCACACGTACCTATTCCCTTTCCCCAACATTCCACTCTCATCTTAAAAAAAAGTCTGCCCCCAAAAAAAAGATCTTCCCATACATAGCTCTCCATTTTGCACATGTCTACAGGATACACTTAATTTGGTCCAATTGGCTTGACAACATACTCCTGTTGTCCTCACCCCTCACTCTATGGGGTGACAGTCCAAACTGAGCTAAAAAAAATCTGTTAAAGTGCACAGTTGTTGCTGTACAAGAAATGGATAGCTATGTTTCTTTCCTACACCCTTCCTGCACATCTCTACCTGCCTTTCATTATGTTTCTCCCCCTGCTTGTACCCCATTTCGCCACTGTCCTATTTCCCATTTTTTCATTTCTTTAAAGGAGAACCACACCTGCAGACTCAAAAAATGTTTATTTCATCATGGTTTGGTGTTTCCTACATTTTAACACCATTCAGGGACCATTTACAGGTTTTTGAATATTTTTATATGTAATTTCTGAGTCTGACCACATGGGGTCTGACATCTTGAAGTAATTCTGATTGTTTAGTGTGCCTCTAGGTATCCCACAACGAAATGTGTGTCTGTAAAAAATTACATCACACAGGCCTCTTTCTTCCTAAAACTCCTGTTACTAAATTGATTTTACATGCTTACACTGCTGTCTTTCAGTCAGTTCATTTTAAGTAACATTTCATGCCATTCAATGACTACTTAAAACACAAACAGTGCAAATGCCACAGAACAGACTTTCAAAGTGCTTTTTACTGTTGCTTCTTTCTAGAATGGCTAATCTCTCGTCTTTTGTGAAGCCTGAATTGTATTACTTTGACTCATCTCTCATCCCCCATCACACCTAGCTTCTCTAGCTGTCAAAATGATAAGGGTAATTTGAGAAGTTACCTGCTGTGATTGACAGCTCACAGCAGGAGACTTGGCTCATGTGCTGTTTCCTTGTTCTAGCCTTTACTTTCACTGTGGGTAGGGGAAAGACCAGGGAGCTGTGACATCAATCACAGCATGGGTGGGTTTTTAGGATGGTAGTGGTGATGTCAGTTTGGGGAGGGAAATAGTCAGAAAACTACCTGTATTCAGCGGACTTGATGACATCAGTGAATTAGAGACTACAGCAGAGCAGAACAAAAGTTTTTTTGAAAGTGAAACCACCACAGTACAGTATTGTTGTTTATTCATAGCAAGGACAGTAAATAGGGAAAAAGACAGAGGAGTTGAGCATTTAATAATAGAATCCCATTGTTGTCCTTTAAAGAATTTTTGCATGATGCTGAGCAATGCACAGCTTTGCTAAGCTCAGCTAAATGGCACTATATTGATATATATGTATGAAATAATAATAATCATATTCAAAATGTACACCTGCACCCTATTCCTGGCCCAGGACCATTGCACCTACAGACCAGTGCATCAACTCGCTAAGCCACACAGCTGTTAATTAACA
This sequence comes from Protopterus annectens, assembly GCF_019279795.1. Taxonomy (NCBI): domain Eukaryota; kingdom Metazoa; phylum Chordata; order Ceratodontiformes; family Protopteridae; genus Protopterus; species Protopterus annectens. Next base: position 1,632,880,594 of record NC_056732.1, read on the forward strand.
CAGATGTTTTAAGTAAAACATAGTAATTGCCATTTTCCTGTCATTAAGCGTGTTTAGGCAGTGCTGTGCATCATTCCACATCGCACACATTTGCTTATAGAGTAATGGAAAAAATGGCAATCTAACTTGGAGTCTGGTATAGGAATACATCACTAGAAAGCCAGACACAGAATAATGGATGTAAGTGAGGTATGTGACAGCAGGTAACTGAGCACCTCTATCTGCATCATTTAAAGATACACCTGGTAAAACTGTAATGGAAAAATAGGTGTTTAACTGGGACTGTGGTGGAGAGATACATGTAAATGAGGTATTTCACAGCATGTAAGTGTGCAAGTATATGTTGAGAATTACACCAGCTGTAACAATGACTCAGTATATCAGTCTGTTAAATACTTTGAAAACATTAATTTTTGGTGCAATCCAGTGGTGTGTAGCATTTAAATTACATGGATATGTCCATCACCATTGTTAATTCTGTAGTGAATGAATGTGGCATCAAGTATTGATTCACTCAAAGCATTTCAAATGGAATGCCTGCTGTTCAAGGATGGAAGTCAAAGGCCTGCAGATAGGTCCACAGTTCACATATTCCTATTACAACACTAGAAAGTGCATAGAGTGTCAGATAATGCTTTATTATGCATTCACAGAGGATTTGTAGCTTATATAATGGAAGGAGGCCCAGTAATATCAGACTGGAGCACAAATCATTTGCTATTGATATTACAGATAAACACAACTGTACAACTAACATACACATAGGTTGTGGTAGCAACAGGGGTTGCCAGCACACACATTCTAGATGACTGCCATAACTTAACACATGGCTTGGCAGTTGCCCAAATGGTTGTCATACTAGTAATTGTACCCCCTACTTTGTTCAAGGAGACAACAAACATGTTGCCTTTTACTCTGTTAATAACACCTTTGGCTGACAAACTTACCTTAAACACATACCTCAATATCCTGTGGGATGGGTTCCCTCAATCAGGCTCTGGCTGTACACCAAGGCTGCCACAGGTCACACTGTTACTCATAAGTTGTGCCGTCCTCCACATTCTGCAGCCTCTCTCACTATACTTATTGCCTGGAGCAGAAGCTGCAGCCTGTTGCACACAGATGTGTATGTAATAAGTATCTACTACAAACATAATCTCTGTGCTTATGTAGTATCTCTACCCCAGCATTTCCACCCTATCATATCAGAAGGGGGTGGATTCAATATTGAGGCCTTAAATCACATTCAATAGTTGCATGGGATTGCCTGATTACACTGCTAATCACCTATGTATGCTGCAATCACCTACGAATGAGAACCATCTTAAAAAGGCAAAGTGCTAGACAGGGAAACCACTGTGTATGACAATTACTTTCTATGGTGAACTTGTTGGCATAAGACATATATCTGTATCTCTCAAAAGAGGAGTATTGTACACCATCAGGTATGTAACCTTTTTTATCAAAATGATGCATAGCATATGTCTTATTATACTTAGGGGAAATGGGGATTACATCAGTAAGCCTTTCTTACAACTGTACCTGTGCATGCCATTGATCTGCAGCTTTGTAACACCTGCCAAGGATGTAGAGTGCAGCAATGGTTTAATGCTGTTAACTAGGGACACAGATCTCCTGGATACTGCCTTTGTTGGCAGTTTTAATACTACACAGTTATGTTTTGGCACTGAACTATAGGCATATGTTGGGGGGGCTTCCCTGCAATGGGCCACACTACAAGTGTATTCCTGTGTTAGGTGTGTTATTATATGTGAGTATCTGTCATGGCACAAGCAGGTGTAGGTCACTATTGCCACTATCCTAGTTGCCTCCACACCCTTTGCATGATTGCCACACTGCTGCATATTCCCAGGCGGTGAATAATGATATCCTTCCTTAATTTCTGTATTTGTGCAGACTGTGCACCCAGGTATGTGATCCTGACATGTATTCTCATTATTTTGTATTTCAGGTGTTAAAATACAGGCCAGACATCGCTTACCTTTCAGTGAGGCAGAAAATGGCCTCATTATTGAATCAATATGCAAACACTACCAAGTGCTGATGTCCAGAGGGAGGGTAAATAGGCAGGAGCGACAAGCCTTGTGGAACGAACTGGTCCGTAACATAAATGCTGTGCGACATCATAATCAAACATATGATTAGGTGTGACACCATGCCATAGACATGATCCACTTGGCACACAGAAGGACAGCGGATATGACAAGAAATCGTCAGGTCACTGGTAGTGGACTTGTAGTGGACCAACATTTGTCAGCCTCTGAGGAATTCCTGGCAAACCTTGCAATGCATGATAGCTCCCAGGCTTCAATCACATCATATGTCATGGATGTGGGAGCCACCACTTCCACCCAAGAGGAGCATCCAGGTATGTTTATTTGAATCAGCATCAGAATACTGTAGCATTTATTGTGTCAGGCTGTATATGGTTTTACATGGGTGTCAGGTGTATTATGTGGTGGGGGGAACAGGTTACCTGCAGTTGTAAGCTCATGTAGAGATTGTGACCCATGCATCTGTTATCATAGCAGCTACTGTAACTGGTGCATAGTTGGACGTACTACCAGTGTTATACTGTAATGTGGTGCTGTTTACACATAGCAGCTACTGTAACTGGGGGATATTTGGACGTACTACCAGTGTTATACTGTAACATGTGGTGCTGTTTACACATAGCAGCTACTGTAACTGGGGGATATTTGGACATACTACCATTGTTATACTGTAACATGTGGTGCTGTTTACATTACCTCTCCCTCAATTGTTTTTCAAGACCGTCAGGAATAAAAAGAGGCTATGCCCCTGCCGCTGGTAAGCACAAAACATTTTTGTCACAGATGTAGATTTACTTCTAGGTATTAGCTAAAGTGTCATTCCAGGCCTGCTGGCTGGATACATGTATTGTCTGCATGCTTGTCAGATGTGGAGATATGTTCTGACTGAACACATTGTGGGCATACCTAGGCCTTGTAGATGTGACGATCGTGATTAATTGCAGACTATTGACTGGAGTTTTCAGATGGCCATACCTATAAACTGTGCAGAGTTCTGCAGAATGTCAACAGTGTACATAATTTATGTATTGCTCATGAGAGACCGGTGTAAAGAGCTGTTATTCTGCAATATTTACACATGTCTGTTAGAAATTAATGATTTCAGGTCTTACTATATCAGATTGTGGGTTGTACAAGTCTGTAATCGTGACAGCAGTGTATACAGCTTAACATACATTCAAACATAGTACTGCAGAACATAGTAGTGCAGCTGTTAATGTGATGCTTTCCCCTTTATATCACAGGTGACCTGGGAGGTTGGTTGCTGCCCCCTTCATAACCTGAAGTCAGTTTCTCTTCAGATTCTGATAATGATGGTGGCCAAAGTGAGGCACAGTTGGGGTTTGCAGGTGCTGATTCTGTCACAGAGATTTACCCTCATTATCACCGTACACAGTCAGTATGCCTATACATACCCAATCCCCCGAGGCCACAGATATTGGACAGTTGGAGGGTGGGGACATTGAACAGGGAAGTGTATTTACTGTGCCTGTAGTGAGTGTCAACACTGCCCATAGCCAAACTGTTGGTGAGATTCCACACAGGTGGATTGATAGAGGTGCTCATAGGAAGCCTTCTGTCACTCCACCACCTGTTTCAGGTGTCTCATCACATACTACTTGACATATATGTTTAGAGCCATCATGGAGGTACAGGCACATTCTGAAAAGAACTCCAGATGAATGCTCAAGGTAACGGATACAGCACAGTTTGACATCAGTGACTGCCTCCACCATGTTGCTGATACCCCGGATTGGTTGACTGATGCAGTGGAAAGATGTTGGTCTGAGACAGATAGCACACTGTCTGTCTTGGGATGCACATTGTGATGGAATGTTTGGTTGGAGCTGACCATCAGACTCATGGACATAGGTCAGCAACTACATGTGCTGAGAGTCCACATGGCTGTGAACAATCATGCTCCAGTAGTGACAGTACATCCAGTGCTCTACAGGGGAGTGTGCTGTCCACACCAAGACATGGCAGGCCATGGGCTCATGGCCCTGGGTGGTCCAGTGGAGGACATGGTCCCAACAGAGAGCAGTTACCCTCAGGTAGTAGCCCTGTATCTGACCTTGGGCATCGAGGTGCCAGTGCAACTCCTGGCAGAACCAGATTTCATGTTCAGAGGTGGAGATGATGATCTGTCAACTCTACCATGCACACCTCAAAGCTGTCCAACATACATGCATGTAGGGCTAGCACTGAACTTGGCTGTGTGCATGCAGGCACTCACATATCACTGTCACATTCAGGTCACCTACAGATACACACTCCACATTTACATGGTCCATCTTGCCTGCTCCTCTTTCTGACTCACACACATGCTTGACAACCTTTTCTGTCAGCCTAGGCCTCCTGCACCCCCATAGGGTGACTATCTAAAAATATTTATATTTTTGTTATCCATTGTTGCCATTGGCATGCTACTTTTACTGGTCAGTCACACATATTTTATGCTGTCACTTGTAATGAGTAAACCACATTATGATGTGTACAGTTAGTTGGATGCTGTTGTAATGACTGTGTAGTCACACAATGAAAGGTATGTCATGGCACTGTTTATGTTTCACTTTCAGAATTGTGTATGACACAGCTATGGGTTCATATCTACAATACACCTATCAACATCACAGCACAGGATGGAATGACAGCACAGAAGAAAAATGTCATCAGAAAGGTGAAACAGTGTAGTTGCATGGCTCCATAGGTTCAGGTGTGTATAATAGGCTAACACAAAAAGTGGGAGGTCTTTCATCCTAGCCATGCATCTCTAAACTCTGGCAAGGTCTGACACCCTTGATAACTGTAAGCAGGGTTTTGAAAAGTGACTCATGGACAATCCGGGGTGTGCGAGGTGAACCATCTACACTTTACCTGTGTCCATTAGAAACATTTGTCCTAAAGCAGTTAGCATTGTCATGTACCTCATCCTGTTGTGTAACTTGCCCATGATTTGCATTAGGGCAGAACTGTGCATCACATGCATGGGGAGCCTGTTACATATCAGGTGTAGTGTTTGGGCTACATACCTGTCTCTCCAGCATGTCCTGTTTATAACACAGTCAAGGTGCAGGTATGTAGGACAGGTAACTCTCGAGCGAGTCCTTACATGGATATGCAGGAGGTACACAGTGGGGTGTGACACCTCCCTGCATGGCAGGCATGCACCTCCTCTCCAAAGCATGTTGTACACTTTCAAGACAGAATTAATAAATGCAAAGATGAACAAGTTTTCTGTGCATGCATAGATACCCACATCTTCACTGCACAGAGTGCCTACAGACAGTGTGTTTGAGGCTGTCAACCAGAAGGGGTTTGCAGCATGACCCTAATTTTACTGGAGTTAAACAGCGTCACATTTTTGGTTATGGTATTGTGACCATGACTAATAACAGGATTATGGTTAATGCAAGTGCCACATGCCTGACAAAGCATCGTACACAATCTAACATGTTATGCCACATTATCAGTACTGTTTTATTTTAAGGTTGACAACATACAGGCGATAACATGTTAAAGTTAAGCATCTGTCAGGCCACTGCCTAACCATGGCCTGTTGTGATGTGTAGATAAGCCAGTTTCTATTGCTAATGGCATTATCACTGACTGCTGATGAGATGTGGAAAACATCACCAACCCTCTACTCCTACTTCACACAAACACAAAGTGTGATAGATGTGTCAATATTACAAACCTTACCTCCTACTCCACCCAAACCCACGTCACACATACCCACTTGTGCGGAGGTCCTTAACAGACATGACAGACACAAGCCCGCTACACATAATCATACCACTGCAGAACAAAGTAAACATAACAGCTCATACATCACTGTCTCACCAGTCAAACACCCGTGGGAAAACACAAACTCAAACATATGACTCATAGGTAATCACATCATCACATTGATAAGCCTCTCACCAGGCTACATGAGGGAAAGATCACAGTCAGCTGTCTGTGAGGTGCCAGCATATGTCACATGAGACATGCACTCACACAAACTCAGACATGTGACTCCTAGGTGATTACATCATCACACACATTGATATGCCTCTCACCAGGCTACATGAGGGAGGGATCACAGTCAGCTGTCTGTGAGGTGCCAGCATACGTCTCATGAGACATGCACTCACACAAACTCAGACATTTGACTCGTAGGTGATTACATCATCACACACATTGATATGCCTCTCACCAGGCTACATGAGGAAAGGATCAGTCAGCTGACTGTGAGGTGCCAGGATACATCACATGAGACATGCACTCACACAAACTCAGACATGTGACTCATAGGTGATTACATCATCAGACACATTGATATGCCTCTCACCAGGCTACATGAGGGAAGGATCACAGTCAACTGTCTGTGTGGTGCCAGGATACGTCACATGAGACATGCACTCATGTCTGTCAACATCAGATACTGTGTTGAGTACATCTTACTTCCTGTTGGTGTGTACAACCTGAGGCTTACCTCTCTGGACTGTATGCAGAAACAAGACTGAACTTACAGACTATGTGTCTTAGGCAGGTATGCCCTTGGCCTTCAAATGCATTTTACCATCACCTAGGATGATGGCTCATTAAAAAAAGCTTCATGAGTGACTTCAATAATTGCCTCAGTGTGTGGTGTCATCCACAGGTGCTGTGACCACTGCACTTCTCTGTGCCCACCACACGTACACCATGACAACCCCGCAGCCTGTCCCATACCTTGTATCTCTAAAGAGAGGATATTAAATGGGCCCTCTTTTATGTGACAAACATGGCATGTATTGAACCTGATAACATTCCATGCTGCGTCCTACATGGGATCCACCATGGCTTACTACAGCCATTGGGAACCCTTTGCAGTCATAGTGTAACCACCAGCTGCATCACAGCTGACTGGACAATGGCCACTGTTATCCCCTTGCACAGAGGCGGTGCATCCACTGACTACAGGACATATAGATCTAGTAGTTGACTAACCATGTCTGTGAAGACATGGGCCACATCTTCATGGACCTTATCAACAAAGAGGTAGGTCGACTGCAAACACTTGACCCTACACTGTTTAGATTTGTGAAAGGGAGACCATGCATGTTAAACAAGGTGGACATCTATGAGTCAGTCACCAATGACCTAGACGGATGGCCTCTGTGCATATAACCACCTGGACCTAGCCAAGCCATGTCACATGATCAGCCACTCAGGCATCATTGACAAAACCACCCAGTTAGATATCAACAGTAATATCATTAATGGTATCACTAAATGACTCACTGATGGAACACATATAGTGAACATAGAGGAGTCCAGCTCCAATATCAGAGCTGTGTGCAGTGGTGCTCCACAGGTCTCATTCCAGGGTACGCTGCTGTTTGGAATCCATTTATTCAAAGTACGAACACAAAGTGAATATCTTTGGCTGATAAGGTTGTTTGATACCTGCAGACCAATAGCTGTCATAGAATCTGCAAATTATGTCAACATCCTACGTGAGGGTGTTAAATTAACATATGCTTGTTGCCACAATCATGGCTGTAAACTACATACAAATAAAAGTAGTGTCATTCCTTTTGGGACCAGCAATGTTCCTGCTACATAGCACATCAACAGCAACACTTTAGGTACATATTCAGGGGTAAGAGACCTGGCCACACAGGTTTACACCTACCTTATCTATCTACCTTACCTTAGATCACCATGTCTCCACAGTGGTTAAAATGCCATTAGATGTTGCTCATGTCATAAGTGAAGGCACTGTCACCCACATATGACATACTTATAACCTCCATGTACTCTTGCCCATCAGACCAATATTTGCATGCAATGGCCAGTTTATTATGTACCTGTACAAGCAGCAGTGGCAATTGCAGAGACCACAAAGGTCCCTCACAAAGGAAATTCAAGTTTGCAGCATCTGTCCTATCGGAGTCATCTAATATCAATGTCACTTTAATCTGTGTCATACAGATGACTCAGAGGTAATCTCAGCCTTGCATACCAGGAAATCTCCGACCCTGCTGTATTGGAACTGCTGCATATCCATAAGTCAAATGGTGTACGGATTACTGTAAAGACCATAACCTGGTATGTGACAGCAATGATACATGCTGGAGGTAGAGATATGTATACCAGAGTGTAAGTAACCTTTGGAACAGAATACCAATTAATGTCAAACAAAGCACCTCACTGGCCCTCTTCAGATGCATTCTGTACAATTGGATGGGTGACCATAAGTTCACCCCAGGCATTCTGCCTGTGTCCCTCTTGGACAGGGCCTATAGTTGCTGATTGTGTAAATAACAGTAAGAACTTGGCTAGGATTGTTAACTAGGATTGCTATTATCCCATAGGCTGATGTAAAATGCTCTGACTAACATCTACACACACTGACTAGGCTACAATGAGTATAGTACCACCACCCATTTATACTTTACAGAACAGTGTACCACACACACACACACACACACACACACACATACACACACACACACACACACACACACACACACACACACACACACACACACACACACACACACACACACACACACACACACACACACACACACACACACACACACACACACACACACACACACACACACACACACACACACACACACACACAGACACATGGCCCAGGTTGGCTGTTATGAGATTAGAACCCCTACCTAACTACTAATACACACTATAGGTCACAGAACTTAATGCACAGGCCATAGATTAGGTCTAAAACTAAGATGTCTTCAGGTACTCTTATGCTAGATGACATCAACAGGTCTTGCAGGGATATGTCTTTGGAGGTCTGCATCACCTGCTATGCCCAAAATACTGCAAAAGCCCACTTCTTTTTAAGTCACTGTGGTCTTCATATGCATTTTGTAGGGAGATGCACATATACAGACAAACACACCAAGTGGGCTGCAGTGAGATTAGAACCCCTACCTATCTAGTGTTACACATTACAGATCACAGTACTTAATGTATGCACCATGACTTAAGTCTAACATTAACATGCCTGTTGGTAATCTTAATGCATATACAGAAAAACATTGTGTAGGCTTTAATGAATTCCCCTTGCATACCCCACATAAGTTTTGATCTGAAACCATTCTGGCTAAACATACTATCTGGCCCTTCACCAATGCCATTTTCTAAAAGGGTGGGTGACAAGTAGAAAAATGTAAAAGCTTGTTCAAATATGTAGGCTTCCTATAAATGCTACATACAAAATCTTGCTTATTCAGGTCTTTAGTGAGTTGTATATATGAAAAGCATACAGCATCAAATGAATGATTACAAGTACACCTTAAAAATTGTGAAGTACAGTTTATATATCTGATGAACTCCAATTTATTGTAACTACCTTTCCAATAAATATAGATGTCATCTAAAAAAAACTAACATACAGATCCCAGGATTTTTGAAAGATGAATTAAAAATAAAAATTTCTTCCCAAAATATCAAAACCACATTGGCAAACAAAGGTGCATAAGCAGTTACCCATGGCAAACACCTGTGCACTGATGGTAATAGGTGCCATCAAAATTGCAATAATTATTTTCCAACACAAGAAGTTCAATTAAACACATCCAAAACTCTATTTCAATTATCCCATATTAGTTTTTTCAACAAGGTAGTCATGGAACCATTCAAGCCCTAATTTGTGTGGAATGACTGAATAAAGAGCCTTTAGGTTTACTTTTATATCGTCAATCACATATGATCGACCGACCAGATTGTCAAACCGTTTCCGCGAACTCAAAACCGCAAAACATTTAAAAGGTTGAATAAATGTCGACTTTTGACATTCCTGGCCGTGCCACACCTCCACACCAGTGCTACCATGGGTCAAAAAGGGGGCGAGATTTAGCCTTTCGCATATGTGGTTTTCATCGTCTGGGACGTTCGCACTTCAGTATTTGTGAAAGCAGGGTCGATCATTTTGAGATTGACGTTATAAAGGTAAACCGAGCCTTTAATATCAATGGTCACAAACATAATATTCTCCCCCAAAACAAGGGTTCAATTTTACCTAGAAAGTCCAATGAGTCCCATAAAAAATAGGCAGAATTTGCAAAAATACATTTTAGTTTAAAATCAATCTATTTTGCTAGGGGTGTGTGTTTTTGATTTCCCAGCATTCACAATTGAAAATAGTGTGGGATCCTCCAGATCTTTATGAATCTTAGGAATACCAAAAATTGCTAGAACAATAGCGAACCCATTTTAAATGTATTATATAGATAATTGTCTATTTGTCCTTGCATTAACATGTCATATAAAGTCTTATTTATCTTAGCATAACCAATTTGTAACTCATTAATAGATACTTTTTTGATCCTCTGTTAGTACAGCATCCATTTTACTAGTGTAGTCAATGGTATTTATTGCTACTACTCCAACCTTCTCAGGCTACATTATCCAAATGTTTCTATTATTTCTAACTTGCTGGAATAGGGTCCTGTTTTCCAAACTAAGATTAAACATAGACTTATAGAATTTGGCCTGAATTATATAATGAATATTGTATTCACAGCTTGAGAAGGGGGTTTAATGTACTAGCCCAATATAACACCCCTATATTATCATTACACCTTTGTGCTTTACTCAAATAAAGTACCAAATTCAACTTTCTAGTATACATCTTTAAATCTATATAAATATTAGGTAAAATAGCCCTTCTACTATGAACAAAAGTCAGCCCCTTTCAAAGAAGTTGGCATGTTGTACACAAAATAGCTCACCAGTACAATTATGAATTTTAAAATCTCCTCATTTTTTGGAAATAATATTGGGACTTAATTCCTCCTGTTCTGCTGGCCTTTCCTCTGATAACCATTTTGAAACATGCCACCTCAGTGTTGGTTCCTTAATAGATGTTCTGCAACCCTGACCCTTCTCTGATTCATAATCCTTTCTGAAAGCCTCAGGGGGGAAACCCTAAAGGGGATTCAGTATTAGGTATCTTATCCACCCAGTTAGTGACATATTCATTATTTCCTTTAAACCCATTACCATATAAATCACCATCTATATGGTTATGGTTATAGTTAATCCTTTGGACAGGATATGATGTCCCTATACTATGTTTTCATTACTCTCTTAAAAAAGTTTTTCTTTTTTAACTTGAATATCCTTCTTTATATTATCAACTTTAATAAAAATGTCTTCATATTTATAATGCATGAAGCATCTGAGACCATCTATGTGCAACTAACAGTGGGCAAAACTGCCTTCCAGTTTGTAACCTGCTACAGACCACCCTCCCAAACTCAGGAACCCCACTCAGCTTTCCTGAAGACACTGGAGAATATGAAGGTCTCTCCAAACACCATTATATTGGGTGACTTTAACTACCCAAACATAGACTGGGAGCACTACTCAAGCCCCAACACCCAAGCCCAATGGTTCCTAGAATTTATAAACTCAAATGCTATGGAACAACTGGTCACCACTCCCACAAGAGGGGAAAACATATTGGACCTGATCATCACCAACATGGGGACTCTATGTTCCATACCAGAGGTATAACCCTCATTGGTAAGATCTGACCATAATTTAATCACTATGGACATCCATATCCCGTCCCCACCCCCAGCAAAGGAAACCACGGTCAAAAACTTCTCAAAAGCAAACTTCCCACTTCTCAAAACTGAGGTGGAATCCTTCAAAGCCCCAGGGCCAGTGGAAAATACGGCCCAAACCACAGAATCCTTTACAAACGCATTCTATGGATACCTACAGGAATGCATGGATCGTGCTATCCCAAATAAAACCAATACACACTCCTCCAAAGGCAGAAGACCTGTCTGGTGGACCCCAGCCATAAATAAGCTGTACAACAGAAGGAGGAAGCTACTACATGATAGAGCAAAATCCCTGAAAGGGAAGTCAACTCTGATCAGTACTAGCAAGAAACTATGATCCCTCATAAAATCATCTAAGGATAGCTTCGAAAGAAAAATTGCACAAGACGCTAAAGATAATCACAAGGCTTTCTTTAATTATGTCAGAAACCTGGGTGGAAACTCCCAGATATGCTCTGATTTAGTGCAAAATGACAAAAAATACACTGAACCCACAGACAATGCCAACATCCTGGCAGACAGGTTCAGTGCAAACTTCTCCCCCCTCCCCCCAAATGAGCAAATGACTATCCCAACAGAGTGTAGCCTCCCTGACATCACAGATGCACAGGTGAGAGCTGCCCTCTCCAAAGCAAAAAACACAGCATCAATGGGACCGGTCGGTGTCCCGGGCTGCGTTTTACATGAGCTCCAAGAAGAACTGAACCCTCAATTAAAATCACTGTAAAGTCTCAGCCTTACAACAGGATATGTACCCAAACAATGGCGTACAGCAACAGTGGTCCCACTCCATAAAGGTGGTGCCACAACGGACCCCGGAAACTATCGCCCTATACGCCTAACTAGCCTGGTCTGCAAAGCTATGGAGCGTATCATCATGGAACTCATAAACAAAGACATTGGGAACCTCCAACACTGGATCCTACCCAATTCGGCTTTGTTAAGGGCAGATCTTGCCTCTTGAACCTGGTCAATTTCTTTGAAACAGTCACCAAGGCCATAGACGAAGGGAAGGTAGTCCACACAGCCTACCTTGACCTTGCAAAAGCCTTCGACACAATACCCCACTTGGGCATCATAAATAATCTCACCAGCTTAAATATCAACCCCTATGTCACAAGATGGGTTGCAAACTGGCTTAGGGATAGAACCCACATGGTCAGAATTGCAGGTGCCATGTCAGACTCTAAACCAGTTATAAGTGGCGTCCCACAAGGCTCAGTCCTGGGACCTCTCTTGTTCGGTATATATTTCTCTGAGGTACAGGCTAACACAAGAGGGCTATGGCTGACAAAGTTTGCAGATGACTGCAAACTGGGGGCCATAATCGACTCACCGGCTGACATAAGTATCCTCCAAAAAGGTCTCACAAAGATGGATAACTGGTGCCAGAGCCATGGCCTAAAGCTAAATGCCAAAAAGTGCATAGTCATCCCCTTTGGGAAAAACAAAGTGCCTACAAATTACCACATAGGTGGTAATCCATTAAGTATGGAAGAAGTAATTAGGGATTTGGGGACCCAAGTAGATTGCAATCTCTCCTTTGACAATCACATTGGCAAAGTGGTTAGAAAGACATTCTATATAGCCCACCTTATCATGAAGGGGTTCACATCTAGATCAAGAGAGGTCATTGTGCCCCTCTACTCATCACTCATCAGGCCCATAATTGAATACAATGCCCCATTTGGGATGTACCTTACCCGACACCTGCTACAACTAGAAAGACCACAAAAGTACCTCACCAAGAGGATCAAGGGACTCAAACAGATGCCCTACGCAGTTAGGCTAAAGAAACTCCAGCTCTACTCAGTTGCTTACCGCCTACTCAGAGGCGATCTGTGCCTGATGTATAAAGCCATGTCCAACCCAGAATTAATGGACATGCTCCACCTCAAGAAATCCAAATCCATCAGAACTACACGCTCCAGTGACTTAAACCTCAGCACAGAAATAAATAGAACATGCTGGAGGGACAGATTCATATCCCAGAGGCTTCCCTCACTCTGGAACAAAATCCCAATCCATGTCAGACAGAGCCCCTCAATGACCCTCTTCAAGAAGAATCTTGACATTTGGATGGGAGATCGTAAATTTACCCCTGGGATCTCTTCTGTGTCACTGCCAGACAGAGGCATGGTAAACTAACCTTAAATGGGCTATCTTCTGTGACCTACTATACAGAGGCACAGTCAACTAATCTAAGAAGGGTGGCGAAAGCCAAACACACTCTGGCTAGGCTTGTAAATGCCCTAGGGCAGATAGCCTAGTATGAACCTATGAACTTATGAACCTAATAATAAGCAGCTAATAATGTCTTATGCATATCATTATCCAGAATTCATAGGTCTTCTACCAACTTGCCCATTGGTTAATAATGAATACCAACGACTACACTAGTAAAATGGATGCATTACTAACAGAGGACAATATGAAGAAGTGTGAAACTAGAATACTGAAAAGATTTCTTGTAGATTGAAAGCCTTTACCCCAAACTACAGAGGAAACACTACAGCTGCTCTTGAACGTGCAATAAAGAAAACTGATTTACTAGATTTTGAACAGGTTTTCACATAACTGGATTCTGATTCTAATGGTTAATATTTCAATTATCAGAGTCAGAGTCATAAAATGTTACTTAACCGTATAGCTTTATTTCGCAGTGACTATGTTAGCAGAAGATAACTAGATTAACATACTGATGCTTAAAAATATTGCCACAAAACAAGACTTTAATACTAGGAGTTTGTTAAAATATGTCCAATATTAATAACGGAAATAACACACTTTAGTAGACCAGGAAGAGGGCAGTGATATGTTCTACCCTAACAATGCCAGATTATTTAAAACATTGTACAAAAATCCCTGAAAAATGTCAGTACTCTAGATAAAATAAATGTGATTATATAACACAGAGGATAACAGGTAATGAAGTCACAGTGACACAGGTCACCTTGGCTTGAGTAATGCCCAGCACTAGAGTAACCAGCTGGGCAGGGACATGAGTGAGTTACCATCTTTGACTCGCCCATGGGGGTGACTTAAGTCCTTCTATAAGACTTCTTTCTGGGATATTGTTGTGGAATCATAAACAGTAGATGAACTCAAGAAAGCAAAAGAAATAATGCAATTTCCACAAGGAAAAGTCGAAAGAAGAAGAAGAAAAAAACAAGTTGTTGGTCAAGATCTATAAATGAGTTTAACAGCAAGTAATGAGTAGAGTCAGACATGAGTCAGATTATCTGTCATCAAAGTCTGTCTGTTTGCATTGGTTCTCTGTTTTAATTGTTTCTATTTATCAAGACAAAGAAACATTTTTTTATTTACTGGTAGGCTAAGTCAAACAAAATTTGAGTGAGCATACTTTGTTTTTCCTTAAAATATATCTCCATCTGAAATGCCTTCTAGTTAAATGAAAATATTCTAACTGAAGATGTATATAGTTTTAGCACTTTATCAAGAAAGTCTACCTGAGTTAGGAAAATGAATCCCTAAATGGAATACAGGGTGATTGTCTCTAGCTCCAAAATCATCACTGACAGTTCAGACAGGCATGGCAACTCTCTAGTGCTCTGTTATGATCTCTACACAAATGCCATGCATTCACAAAAATGCAGCTTGCACTATTGGGTTTTCATATAGTTTGTCTTGTATAACCCAGTTTCTAGTGGATGAACATTAGTGAACCAGATGTATGCCTCTCAAGGGACTCTATAAGGTGAATATAGCAGTTTCTTTCACACAGATGAGGCTGTGTGTACTTGGCAAACAATGTCTCCTGTTAATGGCAACTTTAAAATATATGTTAGAATCCATGCTCACTGTTTGAAAACCACCTTCCATAGCCTCACCTCACTGAATATGATTGTTTAAAAACATATCATGGATTAAACATAAAAGGACAGTTTGGGGCAGTGTGAGGAAAGCATTTGTTCTCATAGGAAGTGATAGATGGAAAGGGTTTTGGGAGGCTGTAGTGAGCAGGTAGGGGATGAGCATAAAGTGACATACTGATAGATAAATAACTAGATAGGTTGTCTTGCTTGCTAGCTATGTGATGAAATGATTCATGGATGAAAGACTGGATGCATGGAGAGGCTACTGAATGAAAAGGAGAACCAAAAGCAGAAAAATGGGCATATGCAGGAGGAGACAATTGTTTAGGGTTTTTTATGCGGTAACTGTCTATTTTATTCTTTTTGGGGGGTATTTTGAACTGTTTTTGCATTGCTTGTACTATTGCTATACCATCTTATTTTTCTGTTAATATTGCCCTGACATTGATGATTCCTCTCTAGCCATTTTAATGATCATTTTCTGTTTTATTTATTTATTTATTTATTTACATTTGTTGACCGGGAGAGTCCGACTAGATGCAGGTCAATTTTCAGTGGAGATCTGGGAGAAAAGCTCCACATTTAAATGTTACTGACATTTGTGCACTTTGAGAAAGATATCATTTAGAAATTATAGCTTTAGTTACAGCTTAGAACATAATACTAAATTAAGACAAAAGTAGTAGAACATAATTACAGGTTTAAACATGGATTACAGATGTTGAACATGGTTACAGATGTAGAACAATATTCATCAGTAGACAGCAGAAACACTTCTGTTTGTGAGGTACATAAATACTGTCAATAGTGTCAATAAGAACTTATTGTATGGTAAGTAGCTAGGTTAAAAAGTTACTGTGTTAGGTATAGTCACAGCAGTTAGTGGGGTGCAGAGAGAGGTAGTGGTGGGAGCAGTGTATGCTGTTAGAGGGGAAGTTGCAGGGGCATATTCTGCATGTTTTACGTGCGTTTTTAGTAAGTATTTGAAGTAGGTGCAAGATGTTACAGAGGTAATTCAGGGTGGGAGGGAGTTCCATAATTTGGCTATAGCACAGGAGAATAATGCTTCTCCACCAGAGTTACTGGCTCTAGTGACCTGTAGAAGGTTGTTGTTGCTGGATCTTAGTGGTCTCATGGTAAGATAGGCTTGGAGTAGATTTTGAAGGGATGGGACTTTTAGTGGTTGGTTTACTAGTTTGTGGGCGAGTGCGAGTTGGTACCATTGAAGGAGGTGAGGGAGCTCTAGCCAGCCCAGTTCTGCCAGTGAGAGGCAGTGATGACTACGGTAGGATGGCCCTGTGGCGAATTTTGCTATTTTGTTGTAGCAGGTTTCAAGCTTATTTAGATCGCATTGTCTTAGATTTGCATATATTGTGGAGGCGTAAAGTAGGGTAGAGATAAGGTGAGAATTTGCTACTGAAATCTTTGCTGCTTTGGTAAGTAGTTGCTGGTTTCTATATAATGCCCCTAGTTTTTTGTGGACTTTTTTAATGGTCATGGATCTGTGAATGTCAAAGTTCAGTTTGTCTATTTCCACTCCTAGTAATTTGGTGTGTTCTGTAGGATGGATAGTGGTGTCTTTTGCTGTGATGTTAAAGTGAGATGTGTCTTGGGTAAGTTTGGTGGGTTCGAAGATTAGTAATTTAGTTTTGTTTGGGTTGAGTATTAATTGGGCATCGGATAACCAAGTTTCAACAGAGGAAAAGGCATCCTGTGTGACTTTTTGCAGTTCAGGTAGGGAGTGGGCTGTGCAGATGATGATTGAGTCATCTATGTATTGTATGAGTGTGCCATGTCTGGTGGCAGAGGCTAGATTATTGGTGAAAATAGAGAAGAGTAGGGGTCCAAAGATGGACCCTTGGGGAGCCCCTGTGGGGACAGGTAGTTGGGGGGATAGGTCATCTTGCCATACAATGGATTGTTGGCGGTCAGATAGGTAACTGATTGATATAAGGATAGGTTGTTGAGAAGAGAGATGAGTTTTTTTGTGTGGTACCATGTTGAAAGCTTTAGATAGGTCAAGGAAAGTAGCTCAGGAAAGGTATCCAGAATTTTTATGTTGTAGGATAGTGTTTGTGAAAGAGAGTAAGGCAGTGGTGGTGCTATGGTTTGGTCAGAAAAATCAAATGTCTGTTATTATTTAGTAACATAAAAACCTCAGTGATTTGCCAGAAAACCACTAATTTTATGAAGGACAGAACAAAAATAAGAGGCAAAGATGAGGATATTCTGCAAAAAAAAAAAAAAAAAACATTTGAAAGGTATGTCTGCATCGCTCCTCATGGCTTCCACATACTGGTTAAGATTTTTTCTTCACCCATAGTGCCTTTTTAAGTAAGTCAGTCTCCTCAAATTACCTACATAGCCAATCACAGTCAAAATTGTATAAAAGTCGCACTGTTCAATGCTAGAACTTAAATAAAAAGTTACACTTCTTACAGGCATTTCTAACCCTTGAAAATAGAGATATGTGTACAGTTACTGAAACACAGTTTCAGAACAGTGAAAGCACCTCCACTGTACAGGGTTTTAATGCCAATCAGTCCTTCAGAACAATGATAAAATGGACATTGTAACTGGCGGCGGGTGTATCTTTTTTTCTAAGAAACCACTTCACCTCCAGAAATGTAATACAAGGCAATAACCTAGAACTCGAGCACATTCTTCTTACAATAATCAAAAATCAGTACCATATCATAGCTGACATACATTTCAAGTGTACCCCCTTCATTATGCTGTCAGGCCATGAGACATATCGTAACACACTGACAACCTTCACCATAGAACCAAACACTATCCTCTTGGGCAGCTTTAACTAGCCCTCCGTTAACTGTGGAACGTACACCACCACAGAGAAACATGTGCAGAGATTCCAGGATTTTATTAATGCCAACTCCTTCGACCAACAATTCCAAATTCCAATGAGAAGATCAAAATATTATACCTGGTCACTTCAAATTTAGCCCCATATACTCAAACCCATAGTTACTATATCACTGGTCAAATATGACCATTGTGCAGTAACATTTACTCTTGATATGAGACCTTCGTCACCTCAAAAAACATCAGTTTTCAGAGACTACTCCAGAGCAAATCTTCTCCAGCTAACTGATGTAATGAAATTTAAATACCTTCCTCACATAAATGACCCTGCTTCACATGCTGCAGTTTTCATGGATAAATTCCATGCCCACTTCCATGCTAGCAGTGAAATGTCTGCCTCATAAGGCATAAATGTTGTGTCTTTCGGCTTTTCCCAGTTAGGAGTCGCCACAGCGGAACTCTGGTCCGCTAATGATTGGTAGTTGATTTTTACGTGCTGAGTTACCAGCCCTGATGCACAACCTTCAACGAAGGTACGCCCATTCACGCATGTCACCATGCAGAAGACGCTCTAACTGAGAATCGAACCAGACAGCATCTTACTGTGGGGCGACAACGCTACCGCAGCACCGCCACCGCAGGTTTTATCAAGAACAAACCCATCTGATGAAACCCCAGCATCAGCAAACTGTATAATAATAAGAAACTCCTAGAGAAGTGATCAAAATGTTCAACAAAGAGCTTAGAAACAAAATCAAATCCTCCAATAGCAACTACAAACTGGAAAGCTATACTCATGCCAAAGATAACTACAAAGTCTTCTTCAGCTCTGCCAGGAACCTAAGAAATAATAACCAGCGATGCTCTGAGATAATACAACATAACTCCATATACTCATTCTCTAAGGACATTGCCAGCATGTTGACAGACAAATTCAACTCAAACGTTACCCTCCTATCTCCTTCACAGCATATTAGTATTCCTATTGCAACCTCCCAAAAAATGTCTGAGCAAGTCTTAAGCTCTGTCACCAAGGCTAAAACACTAGCTCCATGGACCTGACAGTATGACAGGTTGTATTCTTGTCAGCACCAAGCACTGTCTGTCTGACTCCTTATTACATCTATTCAGTCTCAGTTTCTCCAGTAGATTCATGCCAGAAGTATGGAGAACTGCTATAGTCATCCTGCTCCACAAAGGGTGATGCACAACTGACCCAGGTAACCATTGGCCTTACCCGCCTTTTCTGTAAGGCAGTGGAGTATATTATTATGGACCTCATAGACAAAAACCTAGCCAGTCCTCAAACCCTAGACCCCAACCAGTTTGGTTTTTATTAAGGGCAGATCCTGGCTATTGAACTTTCTAGACTTTTTTGAACAAGTCACCAAGACATTAGTCTTGACTAAACTGGTTCAGTCACCATACTTGGACTTGGTCAAAGTCTTCAATATCAGACGGCAGTAGGTGGTAACTGCCAGAAAAGCCTGGTGGCACACGTGGCTGTAATGAGTTAAGATCCTTATGGCTAAATAGCCTTGTAACTACCTATGACTTGGTTCCCTATTAGAAGGCCAAAGACGCATTCTTTCAAATGTGTCTTGGTCAAACTCAAAAGCCTGAAACTGCAAAATATCAAAGAGGCTTTTAAGCAAATTTTTTCTCTGGGAAAGAATTTGCTTGGCCGCTTTGTTACTTTGCTGTTTTCAGCACTGTAATGCGGTCTCGGAGTTGGTATATTTAAGTAGGGTGTGTGTGTGTGTGTGGGGGGGGGGGGTGAAGCCCCCCACTTAATGTAATGTGTAAAGTATTTTATTATTTTTTTTTTTGTTGGAACAGCGATTTTCTTCATAGGGAAAAAAAATCGCTGTTCTGACAGTTTGAAATTGTAAGCTTTCACTTACATAGGATCGATTAATCACTGTTCACTTTTTTAAGCATTTGGTGATCTAATATAGACCCTATGATTCTACTCATATTGAGAAATCAATTTATCTTCTGGGCTAGGAAAATCTTGGTCCATCTACTTAGACCAACCAGGGCAGCTATAGGCTAAGGGGTCCTTCTGGCCCAGTTCAAATATGGACTACCTGTAATCACAACAACCTCTAAGCAATGCTCATCCACACTACAGATTAATGAAAATAAAATCCATTGCTTCATCACAACGCACAGTCTCATGAGCACTACTGCTTCACCTTCAAAAAAGTCAAATCACTCCCAGTGCAGAATAGAGCAGACCTGCTACTAGACTGTCTCATCCTCAGACTTCTCCAACCAAACTCATTCCCACCACACAATTAGCTGCCAACTTTGCACATGCTACAACTTCAGATGCCTCTGTCAAACAATCCCCCCTACACACACACACACACACACACACACACACACACACACACACACACACACACACACACACACACACACACACACACACACACACACCAACCCTCTGTAAACCAGGCCACACTGTACCAACCAATCTTTCTCCATCCCTTTTCCTAAACTATGGGAATACATCTCCCCACCTGAAGGAACTACAATCCCCCTTCTTTACCTTCAGAGCTTAACTTAAAAAAATTCTTCCACCCTAAATCAAACTGTAGTTGTTATACAGCAGGTTACATAACATTAGGGCCTCTCAACCTTTAGACTTACTCTCTCTCTCTCAAATCTACTGACATCTCTTAACTTCCCCTCCCCCACTCACCTCTGCCCTTACCCCCATTACCCCACAGCATTTCAACCACCACGTAAACCTAAAATATAATCATGTAAAACAGTCGCATTTACATTTCTTTCATAATTGTTGCTACATCTATTAATTGCTGCAGTATAGTTTTGTTATATATTACTATTTCCTGTTCTGTTTTTATATGTACAACTTACTGCTACTCTGTTCTGCTTTTTTTTCTTGTGATTTTTTTACTGTGGCAGTACCTGTAAATGGTCAGCTGTGATCATTGTGCTTCCCTGATAAACAATGCAAAATAAAATAAAATAAACTTGATAATCTTATTGGAATATTTACATTTCTATGTAGTGAAGAGTTAAGAAAAACAAGGAAGCTAAACAAAAGTAGATTACATTTGAACCTTGAAGTCCAAGATCTTAAGCATAATTTAATGCTCCATTATGAATGAAAACAGGCATCAGTTGTATGATTTTCTGTGTTGATCAAGCCATTCTATATACCAGCATGCTTAATATAAACACAAAGAAATCTTAAATGAATTAGTATTCTTCCTTCAGCTCTCCTGGCCTCTATTGTGATATTCAAATCTACTACTGACAGTGAGGTGGGAGTTTGGGGGGGATTGTCAGTTATGGTACCCACCCGATCACCTACACAGTGTTCAGATACTTTCACCAGAGAGAGGCCTGCAAAGTGACATACACTGCTTAATGTCCTGATTAGAGTTATGTCGGGCTTAAGTGGGGAGAACCATAACATAATAATTTAAAACACAAAGTATCTGCAGAGAATGTAGATTGTATAATGACAACAGAAGTAATTAACTTCAAACTGCTAATTACAAATCAATATAAAGCAACCTAATTGTTGCAGAAAGCTGAAAAACTGTTGCAGCAGCTAAGATGTAACTTACTCATGATGCTTATTTATCACTTTTCTTTTGTTTTTTAAATAATGTCTATAATGCAATGTTTTGTACTGAACCTGGCCAAGGAGATGTCAAGGAAAGAAAAGATAAATCTTAATGACTGCAGAACTAAAGCATTTTGTAAGCCAGATGCTATCTATTGTCGTCTTGAGGTGATCATAAATCTAGTACTCTATTATGTCAACAAGGGACAAGCAGGCAAGCGTTTGGCAAATGTTTTCTGTACTGCTCTACTCAAGGATGCTGTGGGAGGCAAGGGTACATACTTTTTGACGTTTCCAAAGGTTGCAAGAAATCAACACATTTCTCTAGAAGTAGTCTTAAAAATGCATGTGATATTTTTATACAAGCAACTTTCAGTTTTAAAGTATAAGAGAAGCAAAAGTATATTGTTTAAAAATTATGTAATTATGACTGCAATGGAAAATGTTTGAGAATGCCATAGGCACTAATTGCAGACCATGAAAGTGAACACAGTATGCTGGAATATGTATTTTAATAACCTGTACTCATTTGGGTGGGCGTTCGAAAGACATGCGTAAATGGGCATGCCTTCGTTGAAGGTTGAACGTCGAGCTGGCAGCTCGGCGTTCGTGAAAATCTACTGCCAATCATTAGCGGACCGGAGTTCCGCTGTGGCGACCCCTAACTGGGAAAAGCCGAAAGACAACAACATACTCATTTGAAACCTTTACACCTTTAATGACAGAAACGATATTTAAAGCAAACCTCTCCTGAGATGGAAATTACAATTCGAGACTACAAAAGAAATATTTGTCTGAATGTGTATATTAAAAATAAGATAAAATATAAAAAAATATAGTTTTGCTATCTTTATTTGTTGCCACATACCTACATACCTATAGTGAACACAGTAAATGACCCGTTGTAATGTGATGATCCCAGCATTATATGATAATAACATAGATTTTTGCACCACTTGTAAGGGATAGCTGCAGGCTTATTTTGATCTAGTGACAGACATGTACAACATATTGGCATGGCTTTCATTTAGTGTCATGGATAATAGCACGCTGGAGGATTATCTATTGATTCACATAGTAGAGAGTTTCATTGTGAGACATAAGTCGGTTATCTCTTTTATTAGTTTGGGAGACATTAGGATTAATCTTTATCTTTCTCTCCAACCTCTTGTCAGGCCTTTGCATTCTCCTTGGAAGCAGGACCCTTGAGACGCTAAGACATTTACTTCTCATAATGAAAGAAATGTGAAAGGATGACCATTGTTTACAAAAATGCTGCAATGACTGGATTGCAGCATGACCCTTGACCTTCTGTAGATAAATAGAGCTAAGGTATTTGTTCCCATAAATAGGTTTTCATGTCTTACAGTGTTACTTATCCTTACTTTCTTATAGTTTTCCTTTGTATTTTGAGTCATTGATCAATGTCCACTGTATCAGATTTTTTTTGTTTGTATCTTCCAATTATGCTCATATTTGTTAGTATTTAGAAGAGCATCACTGCTGACAGAAGCCTAGAACATTCTATAGCCATGCTTGCTTACTGTGACAAATGCACTTGCAGACTACAGCACCATTTAGGCACAATTAGTGAGCTAATGTTGATGCAATGAATATTATATTCAGACAAACACCCTAAAGGTGACGAAACCATCACTAAGTTCATCCTCTGTTAAAACACAAATCCTTCCAGTGCTCTGGCTAGCTGGTACTGACGTTGGTCCTTTCTGTACTTAAAACTGCTGTATAACTGAACATCATCATCACTTATGTAAGGTGGGAGGTTAGCATAATGGCTAAGGTGTTTACCTTATAAACACAACATCTAGGGTTTGATTCTCACATTGGGTAATTGGCTAGGCTTAAAATAGCCCACAAGGGCAGTTAGCCCAATACTGTTCTATGAACCTATGTGACCATATAAATTCAGCAAAGTACCTGAAAGGAGTAAAGTACCTGAAAGGAGTGTTCTTTAATATTACCAAAGAACTCCTGGCTACAAATAAATACAAAAATAAATAAATAAAAGGTTAAAGGCAGGACAGTTTTTAACTCTATGTATACATAGGTAACACCTTCTTAGAAACATACATTATAACCTTGATACTTATTATGTTTTATAAAATGAACTATTTAATCAGGGAAGGGGCTCAGTGAAAAATAAGAAAGACCTTAAAATGCTCTTGTGAATGCATTCTGAAAAAAGTAAAAACATGTCTGGACTTTGAAAGTGGTGATACTCTGTATAATGAGACCCCCAACCAGGTTTCATTTTAACATATTACCACCTCCTGTATCTCTGATCCACTTCAGATACTGCTCTAAATACTATGATATTTGGCTGATGCCATCACACGGGCACAGCAATAAGTCATTCCCCTACGTCATCAATGACCTGGGAGTGATTAGCTGAGTAGTTACTGGAAGGGAAAGGGTCAGAGAAAGAAATCCAGGTTTCTTTTTACTGTGAATGGTGTAGGTTCATGCACTCCTATAGCAGATGTGAATGGCATGCAGGCCTGTAGCTTAAGTGGGTAAAGAGCAGCTGTTAGGTAGTGTCCTTACATGGAATTAGCCTGCACACTTGTATGATGCACAACATGTACCTAGTCATCGGAAACACAAAACATACAACAGGAGATATTGGCTACCAGTGCATCCAGTATATGAGGATGAGCAGTTACCTGTCCAGACCTTTCACCTCCTCTCCCAACGCCTAACCCTGCAGCTGTACATCAAAAAGATTATTTGTTCTTGAAAACAATGGCTTCTTCAATTAAGCTATTCCACTGTCTTATTAGTAAGTATAAAGATTCAAGTCACATTGATTTTTCATTGTACTCTAACTTTGAAACAAACACGTAACAGCATAGCACTCGACCCGATTCAATGAGACTCGTAGTGTCACTTTGAACTATAGGAAGATATAGTAGATAAACAGATAGCGATGCTGTGAGTCTCACTGAATTGAGTTGAGTGCTATGCTGTTATGTGTTTGTTTCTGTTTTTTTTTGGTGTGACTGCATTCATCGTATTTAGCGACTCTTACTGTGACTCACCACAGCTAAGAGTATGAGTTGTTGTGGGTAAATGCACAAAACTTTTTCTCTTTGTGGTCGACATCACTCAAACTCCAGCCATCTAACTCACTAATGGCCATCTTCATGATATATTATGCTGATAGTTTCATAGGTCATACTAGGCTATCTGCCCTAGGGCATTTATAAGCCTAGCCAGAGTGTGTTTGGCTTTCGCCACCCATTTTAAATTAATTTTGCTATGCCCTTTTTCGAGGTTAGTATACTGTGCCTCTGTCTAACAGTGACACAGAAATGATACTCGGGGTAAACCTACAATCTCCCATCCACTCATCAAGATTCCTCTTGAAGAGAGTCAATGAGGGACTCTGCCTAATCTGGACTGGGATTTTATTCCAGAGTGAAGGGAGCCTCTGGGTTATGAATCTGTCCCTCCAGCATGTCCTATTTATTTCAGTGCTGAGGTTCAAGTCTCTCGAGCACGTAGCTCGATGGGATTTGGATTTTCTGAGGTGCAGCATGTCCATTAATTCTGGGTTGGACATGGCTTTATATGTCAGGCACAGATCGCCTCTGAGCAGGCGGTATGCCACTGAGTAGAGCTGGAGTTTCTTTAACCGGGCAGCATATGGCATCTGTTTGAGCCCTTTGATCCTCTTGGTGAGGTACTTTTGGGGTCTTTCCAGTTGCTGCAGGTGTCTGGTAAGGTACATCCCAAAAGGGGCATTGTATTCAATTATGGGCCTGATGAGGGATAAGTAAAGAGGCACGGTGACCTCCCCTGATCTAGATGTGAATCCCTTCATGATTAGGTGGGCTATATAAAATGTTTTTCTAACCACTTTGGCCACGTGGTTGTCAAATGAGAGATTGCTATCAACTTGGGTCCCCAGGTCCCTAATTACTTCTTCTGTACTTAATGGATTACCACCTATGTGGTAATTTGTGAGCACTTTGTTTTTGCCAAAGGGGATGACTATACACTTTTTGGCGTTTAGCTTGAGGCCATGGCTCTGGCACCAGTTGTCTGTTTCTATGAGGCCCTTTTGGAGGATGCTTGTGTCGGCTGGAGAGTTGATTATGGCGCCCAGTTTGCAGTCATCTGCGAACTTGGTCAGCCACAGTCCTTCCGTGTTGGCCTGTACCTCCGAGAAATATATACTGAACAAGAGAGGTCCCAGGACTGAGCCAGTTTGCAACCCATCTTGTGACATAGGGGTTTATATTTAAGCTGGTGAGCGTATCTATAATGCTGGAGTGGAGTATTGTATCGAAGGCTTTTGCGAGGTCCAGGTAGGCTGTGTGGACCACCTTCCCCTCGTCAATGGCCTTAGTGACTGTTTCAAAGAAATCAACCAGGTTTAAGAGGCAGGATCTGCCCTTAACAAAGCCGAAATGGGTAGGATCCAGTGTCTGTAGGTCCCCAATATCTTTATTTATGAGGTCCATGATGATCCTTTCCATAGCTTTGCAGACCAAGCTAGTCAGGCTTATGGGGCGATAGTTTCCAGGATCCATTGAGGCACCACCTTTGTGGAGAGGGGCCACTGTTGCTGTACGCCACTCTTTGGGTACATATCCTGTAGTAAGGCTGAGATTGAACAGTAGTTTTATGTTTGGGTTTAGCTCTTCTTGGAGTTCATGTAGGACACAGTCTGGGACACTGTCTGGTCCCATTGATTCTGTATTTTTTGCTTTGGAGAGGGTGGCTCTTACCTGAGTATCTGATATGTGAGGGGGGCAGCACTCTGCTGGGATAGATATTTGCCCTTTTGGTGGGGAGGGGGGGAGAACTTTGCGCTGAACTTCTCAGCTAGGATGTTGGCAATGTCTGTGGGGTCGGTGTATTTTTTGTCATTTTGGACTAATTCTGAGCATATCTGGGAATTCCCACCCAGGTTCCTAACATTACTAAAGAAAACCTTGTGATTATCCTTAGTGTCCTGTGCAATTTTTCTCTCGAAGCTGGCCTTAGACGATTTTATGAGTGCCCGTAGTTTTTTGCTAATACTGTTCAGAGATGCCTTCCCTTTTTGGGATTTTGCTCTATCATGTAGTAGCTTCCTCCTTCTATTGTATAGTTTGTTTATGGCTGGGGTCCACCAGACAGGACATCTGCCTTTGGAGGATTGGGTCTTGGATTTATTTGGGATTGCATGATCCATGCATTCCTGAAGGTGTTCATAGAATGCGTTTATAAAGGATTCTGCGGTCTGGGCCGTATTTTCCACAGGCCCGGGGGCTTTGAAGGATTTTACCTCAGTTTTGAGGAGTGTGAAATTTGCTTTATAGAAGGTTTTCACTGTGGTTTTATGGGCAAGGGGTGGGGTTGGGATGTGAATATCCAGTGAGATTAGTTTATGGTCTGATCTTACCAGTGAGGGATACACTTCTGGTCTGGAGCATAGAGCCCCCATGTTGGTGATGATCAGGTCCAGTATGTTTTCCTCTCTTGTGGGAGTGGTAACAAGTTGTTCCATAGCATTTGAGTTTATAAATTCTAGGAACCTTTGGGCTAGGGTGTTGGAGCTAGAGTAATGCTCCCAGTCTATGTTTGGGTAGTTGAAGTCGCCCAATATAATGGTGTTTGGAGAGACCTTCATATTTTCCAGTGTTCTCAGGAAGGCCGAGTGGGGTTCCTGGGTTTGGGAGGGTGGTCTGTAGCAGGCTATAAACTTGAAGGCAGTTTTACCCACTGTTAGTTGCACATGGATAGTCTCTGATGCTTTGTGCTGTGTCACGAACCTGGAGGTGTGGGTATCTTTGACGAATATTGATACTCCCCCTCCTTTTGTGGTTCGGTACAAGTTTTGGGGCCGAAAAGCATGGTATGGGGTATAACCTGGTAGTGCTGGGGTGCTCTCGGGAGCGTTGAACCAGGTTTCTGTTACTGCACAGATATCGATGTTCTCCATGCTAAGGAGAGTTTTGAGTGCGTGCATCTTGAGGTTTAGACTTCTGGTGTTGAGTAGCATTACTCTTAGTTTCTTATCCCTTGTGATACCTATGGAGGTGGGTTTGTCTTTTGAGCCTTGCCTAAAAAAGGCACTATGGGGGTAGCAAGAGCCTTTGCCAATATCCAAAAGCCCAGGGGTGACAGGTGCAAGCCATCCCTAGCGAAGCATCGTGGCTTGTCGAGCATGTCATCCCAGGCTGACAGGCATTGGATCACCTTTGAATGACACCAATACTTAAGGCAATTGTTGAAATTGATCATCTTGTCTTCATATTGTGGCATCATTCTTGGTGAGGGTAAGATGCTACTCAAGGTCAGGGTCATACCGGCCTGGGCTACATGTCAGAGAGCTCCTCCTGTGACTGTTCGGCACACTGGCTTTGTGAGCTATGTGTTGCATGTGTTTTGTTTTGGGGTAGCGGTTGCTTGGGTGTCTGCTTTGGAGGTCTCTGCTGCTTAGGCAGATTTTTATTTAGAGCCTCCGAGTATGTTTTTGTGTGTTTATGTGTTTGGTTTGCTGTCGTGGTAGGTCTATGTGAGACTGGAATTGTAGTGAGTGTGGTTTCCTTCTCCTCCTGACTGGTTACGCTAGTACTGAGTTGAGAGAGCTTAGCCTCTAGTTTGGCTATATGGTTGCATCTCTCACATGTGTTGGAATTTGTTGGGAGGAGGAGAGGGTTGTCTGTGTACATGAGGCAGTTGTAACATTGCTTCAAGATTCCCAGATTCACCAGCTGGACCGGAGAGGAGATTGACAACTGACCTTTGGACATGCTAGAATAGTATTGGGAATTCCTTTATAATTGAAAGAAAAGGGCCAATGGGGAACAGGGTACGCAAGGGGAGTTTGTGAGGGTGTAGTGCTTTTAATTTTTTAGTGCTGACTTATATAATTGCTTTAGTGAGCAAGTGCCAGGTAACTTAAATGCAATGTGTTACAGGTAACTTAAATGCAAAAATGACAAACAGTAACTTTCTTTCAAGTGAAACAAGGAAATACGTACAGTAAGCAATGCAGATATCAGTAGGGATCCACAGAAGTGCTGAAAAGCCGCGTTTTAGGTGGAATTAGCGTTTCAGGGAAATAACAGGCAAACAAACAACAAGCATACAAACAAAGCTAGATTCAGCAGGCCTGGATTTAGTCTATGCTACAACAAACAAGGTGTACCAATTTCAGTAAGAAACAGTTCAAATATGCAAGCACTATAAGCCTTTAACCAGAAATTCCCAGCTCAGAAGGGCAGAGTCCAACCTTTCCTCCCACAAAAGTGCAGACCACAAACCTTCTTTATGTAAAATAACTGGCCTGAAGCCCAAGTGCTTAAACCAGAACTAATACACTTTTAGAATAACAGACACTGAGCCCTCAATCAGTAGTTCCCAACTTAGAAGGATGTAAGCTACCTGTCCTGCCACCACAGTGCAGGCCACAAACCTTCCTAATGTAAAACAACTGGTCTGAAGCCCAAGTGCTTAATCCAAAAGACTTAGAATGATAGCTACACTTTAATCAAGTTACTACCAAGCAGTAATAAATACAATTGAATACTTTAATGAATGCCTGGATTAGTGCTCAAGTTATACAAACAAAGCTAGATTCAGCAGGCCTGGATCTAGTCTATGCTACAGCAAACAAGGTGTACCAATTTCAGTAAGAAGCAGTTCAAATATGCAGGCACTATAAGCCTTTAACCAGAAATTCCCAGCTCAGAAGGGCAGAGTCCAGCTTCTCCTCCCACAAGAGTGCAGACCACGAACCCTCTTAATGTAAAATAACTGGCCTGAGGCCCAAGTGCTTAAACCAGAATTAATACACTTTTAGAATAACAGACACTGAGCCCTCAATCATCAGTTCCCAACTTAGAAGGATGTAAGCTATCTTTTATGCCACTACAGTGCAGACCACAAACCTTCTTAATGTAAAACAACTGGTCTGAAGCCCAAGTGCTTAAACTAAAAGGCTTAGAATGAGTTACACCAAGCAGTAATAAATACAATTGAGTACTTTTAAGATGACGCAAAAGCAAAATAAAGTAGGAAGAAACACACATACAGTAAAAGCAGATACATTTTTTTTTTTTGAGTGAGCAAATGAGATGGGCCTAGGAGTTACAGGACAGAAATAAGTGCAAATGCAGGCCTTCAAATCAGAAAGTTCAGAGAGATGGAAGACCGCCCAAACGGCCAATAACTACAAATTCTGGGCCAGAACCACTCCTTATGTGGTAGACAGGTTACCTAATGCTTACCACTCCCACTGATAAGCTAGAAGGCTTCCCTCCAACACAGAAAGGCTTGGGGGGCTCAGAAGCTTACAAACAGTCCTGGATACAGCAAATCTGTATCTGGAACACTAATTACAGGAAAGGTAGGAAACAGGCTTACAATTTTTTTTTCAGAAAAGTAGCAAATACAGTAGTAAAAATAATTCACGTGCAGTGCAAGCTGGCACACTTGAGTATGTAGCAATATTAGTCCACACACAGTTTGAAAAAATGTAATTAAATTAAAAAGGACTAAAAGCAAGTGCAGAAAGGGTTTATTAGGTAGAATGCGGTAAAGATATGGGACTGGGGGAGTGTCCTAGATCAAATCTACAGTGGGGTGGGCACTGCAAAAGCCACCAAATTTAAACTACAACCAAGAACAGGGAGGGGGGTGGGGAAGACAGTTTCAACAGAGATGTGAGGAATCACGGTACAAATTATAAAACCAAAAAAATATATACTGATCTCTGTATATTTACAGAACAATAAGACAACAGATATCTAAGCAACAATTTAGCTCTATAATACAGAATAATACAGAAAAATATACTCAGCTCTATATATTTGCAGATAGTCTTGTAAGGCTGATCTTTTTAAAAACACTTCATTTTCAAAAGAGAGTTAAACCCTAACTGAATTCCATCCATCCAATACTGTTGAGGAGCACCCAACTCCTATACTGACCCCATGAGCAGCCATCACCATCCACAGAGTTAATTAGGCAATTATGGTTTGAAAGTAGATTACCAGGTGTTTCTTCCATATCCCACACTTTGTACTCACACCTAAGAATGATTTCGAGTTACCAATCCACCTACTACTGTATATCTTTAAGATATGGGAGAAACCAGAGTACCCAGACAAAATTCATGTGAATACAGGAAGGACAAGCAGAATACACAGAGAAGGCATCCAAGCTGAAAATTAATCCAGAAAATGTCTTGCCAAGAGGCAAAACTACTACTTACTATGCCACCTCGCTATCCTTAACTGACCTGGCCATCTTCAAAAACAATTAAGCAAGGCTCTTGTCCCCTTCAAAAGCATTTTAAAAAAGGCTATTAGTCTAAATGCATTATAGCCTTGTGACATCTCCAGATTATCTTGCAGTTACATTTTAATGCCCTTTCTAGGCATCTACTATAGACTGTTCATATTTGCATTAATAATTTCAAAACCATGCTAAATACAATCTAATGAAAGATTTCATCTTAAAGCTTACATGATCTGGAATGCAACTGTACTGATATTTGACCTCTGTCTAGTGCTGCTTAACAGATATTAATTGTTCATATACTATTTATTTATCTTGTCATAATTTTCATAGTTTTCTAAACATTTCAGCAGCCAAGTAACACAGGTATAACTGCTTAGTCTCATATGAAAGCGTATGGACTGAAGAGCAAAATGCTGCTGACAGTAGTGGTTATTGACATACTGTAAGCTGTTTGCAAAATATTACAAAATTAATATTTACTGTGTTTATTATGACTTACAAAATACAGTTTAAGATCTAGAATCCATTGAGTTTTAACACCAGAAAAAGCTGTTTAATAGTTTGCCATTTACATTTCTTTAGTAATCCTTATGGCTAAAGAGATACCAACAGGTGTTTGAAATGTGAGGTTCTGACTTGATTTTGTCAAAAAGCTTAGGATGCAATAATTGTGAGTTAAGAGTGTAAACTTCCAGGGCTCATGGAGTGAATGAGTTAATGCACTTGTAAAATTCACCAGTGTACCAACAGACATACCCTAGCTCCTCAAAATCTCCCTTCTTAACATCATTGCCTCAAACTGACCTGAGTGCCTGAATGATACATACATCAATGCATAAGTTCTTTCTAATACCCCTGCTGACAATTAGCCTATTATGGTGTTATGCCCAATTGTTCATTTAAGAAAATTGGAAGTAATTTTATACTTTTTTTCCAGATCCGACTCTCAGATTAGCGCTAAAGCTGTTTCTGTTAAACTCAATGCCACTCAGTGGACATTTCTTGTCTCTTTTGATGAAACTTCCTTGCTTAAACTAGTGAAAAAGTTGGAGGGCATTATGACTTGCATATTATTAGTGAAGTTTAAGGCTCACATTAGCACAGAAAATTAATCTTCTGATGTGCGAATAAAGCTTCTTCACGTAACCAAAAGTTCAGAGATTGATTCTTTTCACCTTTTGTGTGACTCTGAGGAAGTCATTTAAACAGATGATGCTCCTGGGTCACCCTGTAAAAAGGACATTTGTGCACACTGGGTTTACATGGATAATGAATATATAACATTGGGGTGGGAAGTTGGCATAATGGTCAAGGTATTTACCTTACAAACACAAAATGCAGAGTTTGATTCTCAGATGGGGTAGATTGGCTTAAAATAGCCCAAAAAGGTAGTTAGCCCAATGCTAATCGATGAACCTATTATTTGTGAATGAAATTGTTTTTATTTAACTGAAAGTGTAATTTGTTCTTATTCAAGATTTATGGACTGCATAGGTGCCTTGCAAATTTGTCTCTTTAAGGATAATGTATTGAACATGTTGAATGAATTTTATATAGTTTAACTTTTTTGGGCTGAATTTCAATATAGGGTGAGTGTTGAATGTGGTATCCTGAAGGAACTTAACTTGTGCCTGATTTTGAGCTTGTCATTGTAAATATCTTCTCTTAAACTGGGTCAGATTATTGTATCATACAGCATTAGTTTTCTGGACATACTGAATGTAGTAAGCAAACCATTTTGACTGCATATTATATTTCTTATCTAATCTGAACAATGTTCTGTATGTAAAGTTTCCAGGCTTAAGTATTGAAATCAACGTGAACTTCTGGTTCTGAGATGCACAGGGAGGCAGATAGTTGACAGGTATTAGCAACTAAAAAATGAACTATTTTAACAATAACCATACAATATAAAGGTATAATGATTTGCCAATAACTGAGACAAGAATGAATGATATAGAGTGACATTGGATAGCTAATGAAATCACAGAAAAACTTTCAGTATGATCCTCCAAGGAGACATGTCTCCTTCAGTTTTTTCTTGAAAGAAGGGTTGTGTAAACTGGCTAAACATTGTTTATCTTATGGAAGTCCATGAAAAGATTGTTGAATGGTAGATTACTCTGCAAACATGACACAAGCAGGCAAAAAGCTGAGAGCAAGTAATGGTGCTAAAGGCTATCAAAATGTTGGGAGTGTCAGCTGAATACATGATTGGTGAAAATAAGGAAGCAGCTGTCCTCAATGAAAACTGATATATGCTTTAGTTAGTTTAATGATGATGCTAAGGTATCTTTAGAGACAATTTTGGGTACAACTCAAAAGGTCAGTAATAAATTAATCATACAATATGTAAAGCATTTAAAAGAGATACCAATGTTGCTAACATATCAAATTATCATTAAGGCATTATTTTGCAGAAGGAGAATAAAATGTTGAAGGATAAATCTTTTGTATGGAAGTGAAACTGGATATGTAGAAAAGCAAGAAAATCAATAAAAACAAAGAACTCAGAGAAAGAATATATATGGTATTAGGGCCCTAGAGAAGGAAGGGGGTGGAGTATATCTCATTTATAAAGGATAATATAGCAAAAACCCACGCCTGGGTGTGGGTAATGCTAAATTTACCCACGGTTGGCGTGGTTTGGTCCCGAGGAGCCCGAGGAAACAAAGCCAACCGTGGGTAAATTTAGCATTACCCACACCCAGAAGTGGGTTATTGCTTTTATACCATGACATTATTTAAGAAAAGAAACTATTACTTTTCTTAAATAATGGCATAGTATAATGCCTGTTTGCTGCCCTTCCGCAGATGTCTGGCATCTGCGGCAGTTCTGATGTACCGGCGCCTGCGCAGTACATCAGAGTTGAGCAAAAACGGAGAAAGCAAGATCTCCGTTGCTTTTTATGTCTCGCTATGTTAAATGAGTTTAACATAGCGAGACAGTTAAAATAAGCAACGGACATCTCCGTTGCTTATTTTAAAACTGTCTTGCTATGTTAAACTCATTTAACATAGCGAGACACTAAAAAAAGCAACGGAGATCTTGCTTTCTCCGTTGCTTTTTTTTAAAACACTGTCTCGCTATGTTAAATGGGATTCACATAGCGAGACAGCTTTAAAATAAGCAACGGAGATCTCCGTTGCTTATTTTAAAGCTGTCTCACTATGTTAAACCCATTTAACATAGCGAGACAGTGTTTTAAAAAAACGAGTTATACTAATGGAAAAAGTCCGGCGACGCACCTTTTCCATTAGTATAACTCGATTTACAACGGGCACGCTGGCCAATCAGCGTGCACGTTTTGGGGGGGTCATGGTATAATATAGAATATTGGACTGGACCGCAGGCAAATGAAATTAACAACAAGAGAAAACATAGGACCTTTTGGCTAACTGAGATGGTAGCACCCTGACAAACTTGACAGATATTGATCTGATTAGGGGCATTTTCTTTAAAAGACTCATTTTGTCACTTGAAACTTGACAAAGTCTACAAATTAAGAGAATAAAAAAATTGCAAATATTTTAGTTTGGACCCATCAAAATCAGGCCCGGTTCTTGACAGCTATAAGTGAACATAAAGAATAGTAAGTAACACTTAAGATGATATACTCAAGATTTTTTTTTTTATGTGGAGGGGTTAAACACTTTACTGACACTATTTTTTTATTTTTATTTATTTGTATTTTACATTTGTTAACCGGGCTAGTCTAACTGGATATATTTCCATTTTCAGTAGAGGCCCGGGGAGAAAAGCTCTGGCAATTATAGAACTTAAAAATTAAATATTAACAGAAAGGATTATAATAAAAGTACAACAAGAAATACTACCTAGAAATAAAAAGTATGCTGTACAACAAGTAATAATAATATAGAGTAGGAAATTACTCTAATAAGTTTAATACTTATACTAGAGAGAGTTTATCAGCATATTAATTTAGGAGCGTCAGTTAGTCTATCTTACAAGGAATTAGCATGTAACAATCCATTACGAGTGTTAGTAATTTAAGTAATTAGCATGTAACAATCCATTACGAATGTTAGTAATTTAAGTAATTAGCATGTAACAATCCATTACGAGTGTTAGTAATTTAAGTAATTAGCATGTAACAATCCATTAGCAGTCTTAGTAATTTAAGTAATTAGCATGTAACAATCCATTACAGTGTTAGTAATTTAAGTAATTAGCATGTAACAATCCATTACAGTGTTAGTAATTTAAGTAATTAGCATGTAACAATCCATTACAGTGTTAGTAATTTAAGTAATTAGCATGTAACAATCCATTACGAGTGTTAGTAATTTAAGTAATTAGCATGTAACAATCCATTACGAGTGTTAGTAATTTAAGTAATTAGCATGTAACAATCCATTACGAGTGTTAGTAATTTAAGTAATTAGCATGTAACAATCCATTACGAGTGTTAGTAATTTAAGTAATTAGCATGTAACAATCCATTACGAGTGTTAGTAATTTAAGTAATTAGCATGTAACAATCCATTACGAGTGTTGGTAATTTAAGTAATTAGCATGTAACAATCCATTACGAGTGTTAGTAATTTAAGTAATTAGCATGTAACAATCCATTACGAGTGTTAGTAATTTAAGTAAGAATAGGAGGAATAAGAAGTAAAAGGAGCTATAATTAGTAAAAAGCAAATGATTAGTCAGGGTTGCTGCAGGGGCATAACCAGTGTGTTTGGAGGTGTTTTTTGAGGTTATGTTTAAAGAGAGGCAAGGACGAAAGTAATGTTAGTTCACTGGGCAGTAGGTTCCAGTTTTTTCCCACTGTGTTAGAAAAAAGAGAGTCTCCAGCCAGGTTGTTAGACTTGCATATGCAAGCAAGCAGTTTCTTAGAGGAGCACAGGGAATTCAGATTTTTGTAAGGGAGGATGAGATTGGAAAGTATAGGAGTGCTGTTGGGTTGGTAGAAGATCTTCTGGGCAATGGTGAGTTGGGATACTATCAGTTGGTTTTGAAGTTCAAGCCAGCCTAGTTGCCTTAGATTCAGACAGTGGTGGGTTCTAAAGGGATTGCCAGTGGCAAATCTGGTGATGTTATTATAGGAATTTGTTAGTTTGGTAAGATTATTTTTCTTTAGGTTAGTATATATGGGTGAGGCATACAGAAGTGTTGAGATTAAGTGGGAGTGAGCAATTGTGGTTCTAGCTATAGGAGTTAGGAAAGGTTTGATCCTATATAAGGAGCCTATTTTTCTGTTGACAGTTTTGATAGTGTTATTTATATGGCTGTCAAAAGTAAGGTTATTGTCAATAGTTATTCCTAACAGTTTAGTGGTTGTGTCAGGAAGTATAATAGTGCCATTATTGGAAATAAACGAGAAATCTATGGGCGAGGATTTGTTGGTGGGTGTAAAGAGAAGGAGCTTAGTTTTTTTTAGCATTGAGAAGGAGGCATCTATTTGTAAACCATGTTTCTACTATGTTAAATACATTCTGGGTTAGAGAATGTAGTTATGAAGGGGAGTTTGCTGCGCATACTAGTGTAGAATCATCTGCGTAATGTATGCAGGTGGCTTGAGGGATTGCTATGTGGAGGTCATTGATAAATAGTGAAAAGAGAAGTGGTCCTAGAATAGAGCCTTGAGGGACTCCGAGGGTAACTGGCTGAAGGGATGATATGTTGTTTTGCCAGAGAACTGCTTGTTGCCTATTGCTAAGGTAGGACCTGAACCATTTAATAGTCTGACAGTCAAAGGAAAGGGATTCTAGAATGTTGATGAGAAGGGCATGGTTGACCATGTCAAAAGCTTTTGAGAGGTCAATAAAGAGAGGAGATGAGAGGTTATTGTTATTGCGGTTTCTATTGATGGTATCTATAAAAGATAGTAGGGCAGTTGTGGTACTGTGTGATGGCCTAAAGCCATGTTGGCAGTTTGCTATTATGTTATGTTGAGATAAATGATGTAGTAGTTGTCGGTGAATGCATTTTTCCATTATTTTAGCTAAAGGAGATAATAGAGCTATTGGTCTGTAATTAGAGTAATCATTTGAATTGCCACCTTTATGAAGGGGAATAATATGAGAGATTTTCCAAATATCTGGAATGGTTCCTTCCTTAATGGTTCTGTTAATGAGGATGGATACAGAGTATGCAATTACCTTAGCTACATTTTGCAAGTATTCTGATGGTATTTGGTCAGCAGAAGGAATACAAAGCTTAAGTATTTGGATGAGTTTACAGATGAGAGTAGAAGAGATGGGTTGCAGTTTAAATGTTTGTAGAGAAGCTGATACGGTGGTGAGAAGGCTTGAACTGTGTACATGAATATCAGTCTGAGCCCAAGGAAGCAAATGTTGGCCCTGTGTCACAAGACAATGGAGGTATTATGTCTGATAAGCCAAAAATAGATAAACCAAAGAGAAAGTTTGATGGACAAGATCAGTTTGTTATCTTTACATACAGAATGTGATAAAGGCAGGAGGCAGCCCTAACAGTGCAAAAATGAGCGGAGAAATTCAGTTACTATTCAGTTTCCACTGTGTGAGTAAAGCCTTAGGCCAGGACTCAGAAAGAGCACTGTGTGCTGTGGCTTAAAGGAGCAGGGTCCATGATGGTGGGAAATGGGATTCAGAGAAATGTTAATCATAACGAGGAAACATATCATTATGACCCAATTTTCATGTTTCTATATTATGGGGGTGTAGCCATTAGTGCAAATCAACACTTTCCTGCAGTAATCATCACTGGGGGAAATCATGCATTGCATTTATGAAGGCAACCTCTTATTCAGCCTCCCACATACTTGCACACATACACACACACACACACACACACACACACACACACACACACACACACACACACACACACACACACACACACACACACACTCACCCAGTGATACATGGCAATACCTCTTACCTTTCCCTGAGATTATAGAAACCTCTTATTTTTATCCCCCTGATCCTCATAAATCACAGAAGGTTGCAGTCTGTCAATAGTGCCAGTTATTAAAGTTTTGTTCTTTTTCTTGTTCAGATGCTACATTGTGATGCTAGACCTCTTGCTCTATTAACTATTTAAGGGACTCAGAGTAATATCTAAAACTCCTCCTCGGTATCACCTAGTATTCCTTCAGGCATTGTCTGGAAGTCTTGAGCACATCTATTTAGAGGTATGGCTCCCCCACCACTTGGACATACTCTAATCACTCTCGACTGTCCCTGACTTTACAGAATGTCCCTGATTGTGCCTCTTATGCAAGGCCTTCTCTCATAACTCATGGACCATTATAGTTAGTAAATAATGCCAGACATTGGAGTTTCATATTTCTTATTGTTCAGAAACTGCATCATGATGCAAGTTCTGTTTTTCTGTTAAGACATCAGTAAGTAAAGGACTAAAGCTCTGCTTTGTTAGTGAGCTGCGTCTTGTACCAAAGGTGCAGGGCTCAAATCATTTTACATCCCTGAGTGAAAACCCATTGTAATATTAACTTTGTACGCAACTTACTATAATTTTTAAAGACTGCCCCTGGTGTCTAGTGCCCACCCTCAATACTTCTTATTGTTCAAAATATCCTTTGTACTTCTAAAGCCATTTTCTATTAACTCTGTAAGTAGCTTAGGGTGATATTAATGAGTGCCACTTGTGTGCAGTGTTTTCTCCCATACACATTATGTCTTTCGTGCTGCAAAACCAGTCCTATTAACTTTTTAAGTGATTATGAGTAATATTAAAGACTGTCCCTGGTGTCTAGTTTCTCTCTCATATTATAGACATTATTAAAGTCTCCCTGGTGTTTGTTGTGCCCCCCCCCCCCCATATTATGGGCTTCCGTTAATATTGTTAAAGTGTCCCTGGTGTCTAGTACCCCTTTATATTATGGGCTTTGTTAGTCAAGGGGAGCTGAGAGGTATGCCAGCCAACCCATACAAAAATACACAGACATTCATGCACATTCACATGCAGATGCAGATACACACACACACACACACACACACACACACACACACACACACACACACACACACACACACACACACACACACACTCTCACCATACATAAGATGCTTACCCTTCACCCAAATGCGCTGATGGACACACTTATCCATTCATCCATCCATACACACACCTACAAACTCACCTGAGCCCAGCCATACCTCTACATACACATATGCTGCTACATACATGCATACACATCCATACTCATACCTCTCAACTGTACAGATTTTCACAGAATGTCCATATTGTTGGCTCATATTGTTGGTCTGTTTCTCATAAAACTGTGGTTTTCTGGCAAATCACTGGCAAATCATTGAAGACTGAAGTCAGAAAATAATGGCAGACATATGAGTTATAGACTTTATACCCTTCAGAAAATTCATGCTAATGTAAAACATGTCATTCTATTAACTTTCAAAGTTTTTAAGAGCAATATTTAAAATGTGTCCCTATTTTTGGGCCTTTGTCCTCCCATTTTTCATGTCTTTGTCCAGATATCTTGCTCTTAGAGGTTGAGAGGTATGCCATAAATCCCCAGGATCATCTTTCTGCAGACAGTTACCTGATCTTACCTTTTACACAGCTTCCCCATTGACTACACTAGGGGAGCATAGCTTTTGTTCATTAACATGGATTACCTTAATATAGGCATTCTTGGTGGAGATCACATGGCAGTTAACATAGACCAGTGGGAAAATGTCTGTGTAAGGGCTTACCACTGGCAGTAGCACTTTCTGAATACTAGCCTAAATTTTCTGTTCACTGTACCTTTTATGACATGAAGCAATATATGATTCTTTTTATTTAATTAATTAATGTGATAATACAACATTGTGTGAGTGATGTGGATGCAAACTAAGACAATGCATGTTTTTCTTTACTTACTGTACTACCTTAAGGATATTTTTGATGTAAGAATTGAGTTCAAGTTCATTGATGGGTGATAATGGAGAAAGAATAAAAGAAAATTAAGGTAATGTAGCCTACAAAGTTTTGGTTTGGGGAAGTGTCCATAACCAGCAATCCAAATGTGTGGCACTTTGTGCAGTATGAAACCAATTCTGGGGTCAGGTAACTCGTTCTACTTTTGGGTAAATGTGCACTTAGGCTATTTGATGATTATGCTTATCTTGTATATTTTTACATCCTTTCTCAGAAAACAAGTCTTGAGAAATTGTGAAAAATTATAAATAACATAAAAACAATTGTTATACAATTGCAATGTTGAATGATTAATTGTGAATGTTAGTAATCAAATGGTTTAAGATAGTGGGTGCCTATGTGAAATGCATAGAGGGATGCACGACTTGCCACCTCTGGTCATGGCCTTTTATACCAGGGGTGTATGGTTTCTCATTGGTTGTACAAGGAAAAATTTTAAACTAATGCAAACAATAAAACACTGTCCATTTAATATCATGTGGCAAAGATTTGATGGGGTTACCCTTGTACCTTTGTTAGCTTGAAATTTGCCATAGTGTTTGGCAAAACAGAATGGCACTTAAATTAGAAAGTTGTGCACAAATGGATGAATATGGGCTTTCTTGGGCACACAAAGATAACTTCCTTTGAGGGAAATTGGTGGTATACATAATTAGGAGGGGTATATATTATGTTATCAAAAACCTAGTCAGTGAATGCCTGTTCACCGACCAATAAACAGCGAATTGTCATTTCTATGAAAAGCCACTTCAGCGAATTTTTTTCTAGTGGAAAAATATCACTTAGCTAACCAATAAAGTGACACTATTTCAAACCCATCAAAGTGGGGGGCTTCACCCCCCACACCCCCAATGTGGGGGGCTGTGCCCCCCACACCCCCTAACTACATATACCAACTCCAAGATTGCACTACAGTGGGGAAAAGGGCAAATTCCTGATGATGGCCAAGCAATTTTTCCCCCTAGGAAAAAATCTGCTGAAGTGGCCATTCGCAGAAATGACAGTTCACTGTTTATTGGCTGGCAAGCAGGTATTCTCTGACTAGGTTTTCCGATAAAGTAATATAGACCAAATTAGGAGTACATCATATATGGCCTAGATTCACCGTGATTCACTCTCCTTCCAAATGCAGTCTTAATCTCAATTTCAGTTTCATGTTGAATTTCTAATAATAAAACCAGTTTGAAAGTCTGTGTATATTTGCCAATGTTGCTGCAATACATACCTTGTATTAAATAGCATAAGTAGCTCAGTATACTCAAGGCATGGATAAATACCCAATGGCCTTTACTGACTATATGAATTAAGCTGATCATTGTGACACACTGTGTCAAAGCGAGTCTGGGTTATCATTTCTGCTGCAGTCTAGTTTCTCAGCCTATTTAGACTTACACAAACTATCCACATTGTGCAATAAAATAATATCATTATTACTTGGCTGTACTTTGACTGTGAAGAATTAATTCAATATTTCAGTGTTATGATTAAAGGGAATGGGAAACCACGGCAGGACGATGATGGGGTACCTACCAACTTTTGTTATCAGAGGATAACAACACAACACAGAACTATCTGTGTACTTGGTAAAGGAGACTAAGTCTAGTGTGACATGTTAGTCATGGTTTTGAGAGATTATATATCAGTAGCCAAAGTGTTGTAGTTATGTTGATTTGTTTCAGTTTGTATATAGTTAGAGTATTATTTTATATGCAGAAAACTTATTTGTCTGTTCTCATGCCTGCCATAAACTAAATGAAGTACATGGAAGTACTGATTTGTTCAGCATAAACTTGGCTTTGATGTTTAAATCCACAGTTAAAAAGGGTTAAAAGCAGGAAACTGAAGGGGACATTATTAATTCATGTATTGTTTGAAATCGTTGTAGTTCTCCTTGTATAAAGAACATGTCTTCTTACAATGGCAAAAAACTTTAATAGACAGGTGTGGGTTCTATCTGTGAGAGAGAGAGAGAGAGGGAGACAAGAGTTAGAAACACAAATGAATACTTTAACATTGATGTTTCTTAACAGGGTTACCCAAAGATTATGCTGATATTCTTAATGAAGTAAAGGACCTCTGGGCTATTAAGTACAAACCACTTTTGAGGAAGCGTCCCCTAGAGAAGTAAGAAGTTAAACTTCATGAGGCAAGCAATGATGGTAGTTTCATGAGGGCATATGTGGTGGCATACAGTGGTAGTTCTAGAAATGTTAAAATCTAATTAAGAGCAATTAGAAGTTTTTAAAGGGCATCAAAGATTTCGATAGAATTTTAGGAGATGAACCTCTTTTTGTTAATAAGACCGTGGCTAATTTTAAAAACCTCTTGGAAAGTCCCAGTGGTCAAACTAAAATTATAGGAAACCATGAATCAACATTAAAATGTGGTTCCTGTAACCAATATTCATATATTCTAGAGGAGAAAAGCATTGTTTTAAAAAATAGGTTAAATTCTAAGGTCATATTCAAAGGAGGAAATTATGCTACAACAAGACTGATGTGTTTGGCTCATTGTTCAGGATGTGATACTTTTTTATGTGGGGAAAACCAAAAGGGCGCTTAGAAAAATGATGTAGGAACATAACTATGACATTATGAGGTAG
Source organism: Protopterus annectens (assembly GCF_019279795.1). Taxonomy (NCBI): domain Eukaryota; kingdom Metazoa; phylum Chordata; order Ceratodontiformes; family Protopteridae; genus Protopterus; species Protopterus annectens. The sequence continues at coordinate 1,632,923,299 of NC_056732.1, forward strand.
AATCTTAATAACACCTTATCAAAGCATGTAGAAGCATGTAAAATTTATTTTTTGGATTATAGTTATTGTCAGAAAAGAATCCCAGGGAGGTAAATGGAAAAAAAATTATTGAAATATAAAGAATTAATTTGTCAGCTTAGTCTGAATGCTGCAGTAGTGCCTGGCCTTAATGATAATGTTTCTGTTTGGCCAGTACTTAGAACAAGAGCTGCTAGACTATAGAATACTTATTTCTGCTTAGTAATTTTGCTGAACATTCCTTTGGTTAGTCATCCCTGGACAGCTGTTATGTTTAATATTCCTTTTTTTATATTTCAGTATAACATTTTTTTCTGCATTGTTGAATATTTTTATTTTTTCTTACTCTGAATTGTCTCCATTATTAGAGTTTTTAACTAGTTACATCATTTTTATTCATATTATATATCTTTAATAGTGATGGTGAGGGACAAAAGCACTTAATGAATGACTTGAATGTCTTGTGAAATGAAAGCTCTGTTTCCAGAGTTGCCGACTGTATTCCATTTTTTAGCACTTGCTCTTCCTTTACGATTTGCAGTATATACATATTGATTAAAATAGTCAAGAGACTATAATATTTCTAACAAAATTTTTTCTCTTCTGGAAGTTCTTAATTGGTTTTGGTATGATGCAATGTCTGATCAACATTCTTGGCCAATACATTACATCTTACTCTTTCTTTGTACTTTATTACTTCTAGATGTGACTCATGCATTCTCTCAATCATTTGCATTTGCATTCTCAGATGAATGTGAAATATTATTTATCATTGAATATTAATCTCTGTACACTGTTTATTTATACCAAGAAAGAAAAATAAGACAGAATTTATTTCATTACTGATATTTTTCCAGGCCAGTCTCTCACTGTAACTTCTTTCAGCAACTGTATTTCTAAGTAAGTCTAACTGTAGCTCTGAAATTATAATTTTTTTCTTTTGCCTTAGGTAACTATGGCACTCTCCACATAATCTCTAGTTCCTCTTCTAATAATTCTTTAGGATTATTTGGTAATTATTCTCTAGTGTACATATCTGCTATTTGTAGTTATTTTTTTGGTTTGTATTTCAATTTAAGATCATAATTATGTAGATTAAAACATACTCTACACTGTCTTATTCTGGCTTTTCCCAGTTAGGGGTTGCCGCAGTGATCACCTGTCCACTCATGATTGGCAGTGGAGTTTTACAGTATCGAGTTGCCAGCCCAGCGCCCAATCTTCCACAGAAGGCACACACATACACGCACTCACACCTAGGGACAATTTAGAGTGTCCAATCCACCTACAGCATGTCTTTGGGATATGGGAGGAAACCGGAGCACCTGGAGGAAACCCATGCGACCACAGAGAGGACATGCAGACTCCGCACAGAAGGCACCCCAGCCAAGGATCGAACTGGAGAACCTCTTGCTGTGAGGTGGCAATGCTAACCGCTGCATCACCATGGCCGCCCATACTCTACACTGTCTGATATGCCTTTACAAAGACTTTCTGAATACATTTTGCAAGGGTTTATGGTTTACCTCCACATGAAATTCCTTACCATACATGATTTCAAGACCTTTCTCCTGGTCAAATATTACTGCAAACAACTCATTTTCAGTCTGAGCATATTCGTATGCATCTATAAATGTTCTTGACCCGTGGATAACTGAGTGTTCTCTTGTAGCATAATAACATCTGTACTATTCTGACTGGCATATATTTGCAATGCAGATGGCTAATTAATATCATAGTATTTTATACACTGTTGGGTTCTGTAACTAGTTACTCAAACATTTCAAAACTTATCTGTTTATATGTTTTTATTTATTTTATTTGTATTTATTTTACATTTGTTAACCAGGAAAGTCTGACTGGACACAGATCCATTTTCAGTGGAGGCCCAGAGAGAAAAACTGCAAGAACATTTCATACAAGAAATTGTACATACATAAACAGCTCAAGACATGTAATAAACATATAGCAATGTACAACTTTACATACAGTAATGTACAACTTTACAAGTTATAAAGGAGATAATTATTAAAGAACATAGTTCAATAATATTAGGCATCATGACAGCAAAAGAGACATTTTTTGTAGTAGTAATGTTTATCTAATGTTTAATAATTCAGGGGAGATGTTTATCAGAATTTTCCAGGGAAAATTTAAGCTGTAGATGCTAACTTAGATTATTAGAACAGTGTAATGGTCAGAATTAACCACGGGAGTAGCATGGGCAAAGCCAGTTATTTAAGTAGTGGGTTTTCAGGAGTTTTTTTTAATTGAGTAGTAGATGTAGTTGAGGTTATTTGGCTTGGTAGTGAGTTCCAGGTCCTGGCAATAGCACAGGCAAAGAGAGCTTTACCAGCATCATTTTTATGTTTGATGACATTTATGAGGCTTTGGCTACAGGATCTTAAAGCTGTCATCGAAGTGTGAGGCTGGATTAGATGCTGGAGTGCTGGGGTATTTTTGGAAGGTAGTAGAGCATGTGCACTATTGAGAGTTAATTGAGCAGGAGTAGTTGAGGCAGCTCAAGCCAATTGAGCTGCATAAGGGCAAGACGGTGATGGGATCTGTATGAGGCTTCAGTAGCAAACTTGGCAATCTTGTTGTAACAAGATTCCATTTTGCTTAGATCATTTTGGCGGAGATTTGTAAGGACAGGGGAGGCAAAGAGTAAGATGGATAAGAGATGTGTCCTTGCTATGGTTGCTTTGGTTTGTTGGTTATAAACTGTTTATTTCTGTAGAGGATTCCTAGTTTTTGTTTACTTTCTGGTTTGTACTATATGGATGTCAGATTTTAGATTATTGTCTATCTTAACACCTAGCATTTTAATGTGAGTAGCAGGAGTGATTTGGATGTTGTCCTTAAAGTTAATAGTAAAATTATTGTTTAGTGGAAGGGATCGGCTGGGGCTGAAAATAATTAGTTTTGTTTTTTTGGGATTAAGAATAAGTTTAATGTTGGTGAACCATGTTTCGGCTAGAGTAAAGCTATTTTGGGTTAGGGTTTGGAGTTCTTTTAAGGGTTGTGTCATCTGCATATTGTATGACAGAGACAGTGGGTTGGGTGAGGAAGAAGAGATTTGGTTGGTAAATAGTGAACAGCAGTGGGCCTAGAATAAACCCTTGAGGGACTCCTGTGGATACCAGTAGTAGGGGAGGGACAGCTGGTCTTGCTAAAGGACTGCTCGCTGACAGTCTGATAAGTAGCTAGTGAACCAAGAATTAGAAGAGGAGCTTAAGTTTAGGTTAGAAAGTGTTTCAAGTAGAAAGCTGTGGTTTACCATGTCGAAGGATTTTGATAAGTCTAAGAATATGGAAGATACGAATAGTCCCTTGTTTCTATGGTGGTTAACTATATCGGTGAATGATAGTAGTGCTGTGGTGGTGCTATGGGAGGGCCTAAAGCCATGCTGAGATTTGGAGCGTAAGTCATTTCCTAGGAGTTAATGCAGTACTTGGGAGTGACCAACTCTTTCTAATATTTTGGATAAAGGTGATAGGATTGCTATAGGGTGATAGTTGATGTGTTCTAAGGAGTTACCTCCTTTGTGCAGTGGAATAATACGTGGTGTTTTCCATAAGGTGGGTACCTTGTATTCTGCTAGTGATCTATTTATGAGAATGGATACAGGATAGGCTATTGCTTCTGCTGCTATTTGAAGAAAATCTATAGGTAGGTTGTCAGCTGCTAGTTTGGTTGGTCTGAGTTTTTTAGGAGTTTAGGAATTACTTTAGTGGGTACAGGGTGTAGGGAAAAGCTGGATGTATTATTATTTTGCTTTGTATTTGGTTGAGTAGGGGAATGCGCTGTTGTGGGGCTACTAGTGTTGTTTTGGGTTTTTGCAAGGGTTTGAACTGTTTCGGTAAGGAATTTGTTAAATTGAGTGGGAATGTTGTCATAGTTGTTTGGTAGCACTGGGGTTGGAGTGGAGGCTTTTCCTGGATGCATTATACCATTTATTATGGGCCAGAATTTTTTAGGGTTGCAAGCATGTTTTTCATGCCTGATTTAATAGTAGTTAATTTTATCAAATTTAATTTGATTTTTAGCTTTATTATGGAGTTCTAGATTTGTCTCTGATTGGTAGTTTTGTTTTTATGAAATTGGGTCCCAGCTTTGTCCCTTTCTTTCATTGCAATTTTTGTATCTATAGTTAGCCATGGGGCATAATTTGTTTTTATTCTTATTGTTCAGGTGGGAGCATGATGGTTTAAGATTTTTAGGAAGGTAGAGTTAAACTACTTTACGGTTTCATCTAGAGGTAGTTGTTTTAGGGGAGTCCAATTGCAACTTTTTAGTACATTTATGAACTTAGTAGTTATAAAGGTCCTTTTATTATGAACGACTCTGAGGAGGGGTTGGTTAATGTGTTGGGGTCTATTCCTAATTAGGTAGGTTGGCTGATGGTCACTTAGACTATCGGGGAGATATCCTGATTGTTATGTTAGAGTGGGGTCGGATAACAGTATCCAGTCTAGGATGGATTCCCGTTTGGAAGTTTTGTCTGTTCTAGTAGGGGTAGATATAATTTGGGCAAATCCATGGAGGTTAATGTGGGTGGATGGATTATGGCTAGAGCAGTTAAGCCAGTCAATATTAAAGTCTCCTAATAGTATGGTTTCTTGTGGTAGGGAGTTAGAGATCCAATTAAGTAGGTTTTCCATTATGGCAGTGTTATTGCCTGGTAGGATATAGCCACCTGCAATAATTATATGTTTGTTGGAGTTAAATTTTAGTTTGGCTAGGATTAGTTCTATGTCTTTAACTTCTTGGCAGTTGTAATCCAATTGTTCTAAGGTGAGGTGATTTTGGAATAATATTGCTACGCCACCACCCTTTTTCTCTAGTCTATCTGTGTGTATAATATTAAGGAGGTGTAATCTCATTACTGTGGTGTTCTGGTTTAAGCCAAGTTTATGTTAGTACTGTTATTTCTGGTTTATATAGAGCTAGTAGGGCATGGAGGGCTTGAGTTTTGTTAATTCATTTCAAGAGTTCATTTCAAGATTACATCTTGCTGTAACCAATTTGTTAGAGTAATAAATCTGCTTGAGGAAAATGCAGGCCTTAACATGCAGCACATGCTATGTTCAGTGGCTATCCCTTTGACAGTATCCTTTTGCACCTCTCTCTAAAAATGACACCTTGCACTTTTTGCCTCCATTTTCAACTGTCTTTCCATTCAGTTGGATTCTATGGTCCTCAAGCCAAGTTTTCACATTTATTTGTAAACTGTTTCCTTTTCTCCAGGTGTTGTGAATATACTTTCCTTACCATTTATATTAGATAGTTTGCTATAGTTTGACAGCTTTGTTTTTGCTATTTTAAAGCATTTCCATTTTTCTTGTGCTATTAGGACACCCCTGCCCTTCAGTTTGTTGTTGAGACTTAATTTTCCTCTTCTAGGACCTTTTGTGTATTTCCACAATTTCCATCTTCTTCTTTAGGTTTGTGTTTACTAGTTTTCACAATCTTGACCCTAATAAGTGTGATAGGCAGAGTACTCATTCCAGCAATACTGATAAATGTGTGTATGTTGCTTAGGTCTACAGCATGAGCCATTACCTTGTGCTTCTTATACACATCTTAACGAGGTCAGTTTATGGAGATACAAGAAACATTTTTGTACCTTTTTGTTTGAAGTTTAAAGATAAGTCTCTGCAATACACTAAGTCCCCATTTTTGGTTCTGCTTTAACTCTTCCTTCTCTCCTTCAAATTCTTAAGTGAATCCAGAGCTTCTAGATATACTCATTCTAAGACATTACTTTTTAACTTTGTTCACCAGGCAAGTCCACTAGACACACATATTCCTTTTCAGGGGTCAACCCAGTAGTAGTATCTGGTTAGGTGACTTGCTAAGAGTCATACTGTAGACAAATAGAGACTGTGGAAAACCTTGGATGATACAAAGCAGCTTAACAGCTCATAGCCTTAATCATTAAAGTCTAAATGTGTTAATCTGGTTAAACATAAACCTATATCCTTCTCTTTAGGTACATGCTTTCATGCTATTGTAATGGGAAATTCCTCTCCTGCTACCTCTGAGCCTTCAGCCATTGTATTGCGCTCTGCTTCAGCTCAGGCATCTCCAGTGGTCTCCATTCATACCCTGCTTTGAGGGGATCTTAAACTCTCCCCATCCAATCAGATGGCCTCCTGCACTACTGCTTAGTGACTATGCTGAACTTACCAATGCTATTCTAAAGTTTCAATGAAAATAAACAGTTTTGATCCCTCCTCTTTCTCAGAGTTTCAAGAGACATCTAGGTGGATCTGATATGAGCACCCTTATTTCTTCAACAACCTTTGCTTCTCAGGAATACTTTGCTTCTATATTTCAGGTGCCAGAAGGCCTGTTCATGTTTTCAAAATTTGTTTCAGTGAAATCTGATCTCTCTCTTCTTCATTCATATGGTAATGGATTCTCCAACACTGTGTTCCCCCAACACCGGGCTCTTTAATTCAGGCTGTGACCAGCTCTGTGCTGCCTGCAAGGAGTCCACCACTGGACTATCCTCTACAGGATCCCCTGTCTCCCCTGGCATTTATGCCTTCATAGGTGGCAATAGTGACTTCTTCAGGTGCTACATTGGCCCTTGGAATGTTCATTCAGCCTTCTGTGGGCCTGATACTGTGTCTGTTATTAGTCTACCTGGCACTGTATAGGTCACTATTATTTGGGACATTTCAGGCTCTTCAGATTCATTTTATTTTAGCACATTCAACATTGGCTGTTCTGGCACTGGTTGTCCCAATATTAGTGGGCCCAGTGTGAGCATTGCTCCTTACTCCAGTGGGAGATTCATACAAAATTTCTTCTAAGCACCCTTTTAGTTCGATCAAGGATTTTCCATCCTTGTTCAGCTGGCTCTCCAATGTTTGTTTTCATCTGATTCAGAAAGCTTCCTATAGAGGCCAAGAAAGAGAAACAATAAGACTCGCCACATACATCCTGAAATGGAGGATGAAGTAGAAGCACCACAATTTATTTATTTATTTGCTATTTGTTCATCAGGTAAGTGGACTGATCTATTCACCCTTCTCAGCTACGGTAAGATTTTGCAAGTGATGAGGAAAAGACAGCTAGGACTCACAAGAACTTTCTTCTATATAAAAGAGACTGCTGGACATCTGCAGGTCACAAGATCATTCTCCTAATAGATTCCTCAGCTTGTCAATATTATCAGGTATGCAGACAAAACTATCATGGAACAGCTAAGATACTATGTCTCCATGTCTGAGGAAAGCAGATCTGCAGACCCATGCCAGATTACGCTATCTGGATGGATACCAATAAACCAGATTTGACTGCTTCTGTAGCTGCCTTGAGGAAGAATCTTATTCCTCGGTCACAGCCTCTTCATCCATTAGACAATCAATCCATGCTTTTGACAAGCTGAGGACACAGACTTTTGTGCCCTCAACATTTTGCCTAAAGAATCTAAAATACTTTATACAGATGCTGTTTTCAGTTAGATATTTCACATTAAATATTGCTTATTTAGGGGGCCTGACCGGTGGACCAGGGAAAGAGAAAGATGTCATTTAGGCTTCAGCATCTTCCATGGTCTGTAACCACATGGTATGTGTCACATAAAATGCTGCAAAGAGTGCTATGTGGGCAGTGGGATCTGACATAGTTATGCCCAGGCACTCTTTGCTATGTTTTACTACTTTTGCTGCAGACATTAAGGTGATATTTGTTGATATCCCTATCAAGGGACCTTTGCTGTTTGACTAACATTTCCAGAGCATGAATGAGAAGAGGGAATCCCTCTCAGCAACTGGAGTGACACATAATTGTTGTCTGTTCTTCTTTTCCAGGATGCAAAAGACTCATAGAAATATATATTTCTGTATTCATTTAAGACCACCACATAGGGGAATTAGATCCATTTATCCCCAGTCCACCATCACCCATGGTCCCTCTAAAGGGTGTCACTCTATTCCTGACTCCACTCCAATTACCCCTGGTGGAGATGGCTTGTTGTGGGGGGTTTCCACTACAACTCTTCCCATGGTGCAATATTTCCTCTGAAAGGTGGTTGAGGAATAGTATTATCCATGGATACTGCATCCTTTTCTTGGCCAGAATGAAATGCCAGTCTGTACCTTTGATGGACATTGCCACCTAAGGAACAATTACAGACAAGGAAAGAGGTACAAAAGCTTCTTGCATCTAGAGCAATTTTGTGGACCAGTGAGAATAAGGATATTATTCTAGATTCTTTTTGGTGCCTGAAAATGCTCAGGACCTAAAATCCATGTTGAATCTGAGTGGCATAAACCCTCCATCCCAAAACAGTCCTTTGGCATATTCATGCTGCAGTCCACTCACCCATGTCTATCAAGAGGAGACAAGGTGTGCTGTTTTGAACTTCAGGACATGAATCTCCCCATAAAGAACATCCAAGATGTTTCTGTATTTCAAAATAGGGTTCAGTCAGCAACATTTTGACTCTATGACACTTAGTCCCACCTCAGCCCTGTAGGTTTTTATGAAATGAATGATTTTTAGTGGTGGCTAATCCCCATCTGCAGGACATCACAGATTTTCTACACCTGGATTTCTGTTTCAAGCCAGGGATGGTCTTTTCCAGCACTGGGTTCTCCTACTCAATTTTTTGAACTGGTTGGAGGTTATAGACTTCCTGCAAATTCACCTCTCAACAGCACTCTAAAAATAGTGTTCATATGTACTCAAATCAGTATTAGAACTTGTCAGGTTATCTGCTTTGGGACAGGGTACAATGCATTTTGTGCAAAGTTTGTCCTCAACTCAGAGTCATTTATCAGCAGACGTTTGCCAGGGCTCTTGCCAACTATAATATTCATCATAACATTCCCCAGATTGTACATGTTGATCTTAAAATGGATGCTTCATTTACTGTGGTTCCAACACAGGGATGGCTGCTAGGCAGGATTTCTAGAGCTTGTTACAACAGTCTGCCTTGGTGGGTGAAACCATCTTCTTCAACACAACCCCTTTGCTGTCCTTACACCCTTGGTAATCTTCACCACAAATGCTTCCTCTCTAGGGTAGGAGGCATTTCAATGGGAAGATAGTCTAAGGGAAGTGGTCCACCTCAGAATGGTCTGGAGATGACAGTATTCCTACTAACCCTCTAGGCAGTCTGTTCAGATTCCAGCTGTTGCCTTTAGATGCCCATCTACAGTCACTCATTTTGACCATTGCCAGGATATTGTCCCTGAAGTGGGGACACAGTACTGTTATGTGTTTGTATCTCCAATGAATGCTATATGTGAGACATTTTTGTCCCTTATCTCTCCACCCAAAGGAAAGAGCAGGAATGCATCAGTTCAGGGATGGCCCCTGTACTTGCTGTATGCTTTTTCCCCAGTTCCTCTGATGATTAAGTTCATACAGAAGGCCAGAATGCACAAGGACAGGTTAATTTTAGTTGTTCTATTTTGACCTGAAGAAGTGTAATTCTCACTGTTACATAAAATTCAAGTGGAATCCTCTTCTAGACTGCCGTTGTGGAAAAAACTATTGTCTGACGTGATGCAAGGTGTACCTGATTTTTCATGCTCTTATGTTGTCAGGCTGACTACTCCACTTCTACTCATAGACAGGGACTTGGGATTTTAAGACACAATGGTGGATATTCTATCATCATATCGATATCCTTCGCCTAGAAAAGACATCAGGGAAAAAATGGAAGAGATTTTTGGTATGGGCTGTATAGCCCATAATATCTTTTCTTTTCTTTCTTTCTCTTTCTTTTTGTTGGAAATCCTTGATTTAGAGCTCACCTGTTCGTCAACCAATGTGCACCTATCATATGTAATTATCATGCTGAGTAGAATTTGTCTTCTTTAGTTTTTCTTAGGCTTTGCAAGGTTTTCTGAGGGGTGCATTCTATTTGTTTCTTCATATTAAAGAGCACATTCTTCTGTGGGATATTTTTTTCCCTTGAGAAACTAACTTTTTAACTTTTTTTTAATTTGTAAGGTGCTTTAAAAATGGATCTTGGGCTTTTTATTTTTACATTCACATGGTAGACTGAATATGTTAATATGAGTACAGAGATTTCTTTTCTATGCCTTTGAATCCCAATGCTTACAAAATATTTTCAGACATAATAATATGCTCAGCACATCTGTTTGCTTAAAATTTAAATTTTGCTTATTAATTCTCAACATTTCTTGTTGACAGAATGACTTGCATTTTTGTCTTATTACCACCAATACATTTTCAAACTTCACTTTCCTGACTCTTTTTTCGCTTTAATGTTATTATATTAACAAACAACCCATTTTTATGCTTCTATATGGCATACACATTCTTTTAAACATGCTTTTCTTTTATATATCTGTGACAATGTGAGGCAGTGCCAGCTATGCCAGAGGGAGTAGGGCAGTGCATGTGTAACATATGCCAGCATAGCTACCTGAAGTTTTGAAAAGAATTATATGCCATTTGAATATCAAACTGATTTGTATAGGTGCTTGTGTTAGAATGTATTTGTAAAGCTGCTTGTGTTAAAAATGAATCAACAGTGGGCCCTGCTGGACAGAAAAGTAATATACATTTATATCAGACTGTACTTGTTGTAATTGAAGAAATGTATATATGTTAACAGAGGATGCTGGAAGGGAAGGGGTTAAGCCCAGTCCAGCTTAACTTAAGAAAAATAACTTGAAATTAAATTACTTTGTTTAGGCCATAAAGATTTTATCTCACAGGTCTGGTGCAATGTCTAGGAAATTCCTGGGCTCTTATTGTCCTTAGTGGTGAACTAATTGCCACCCTGGGGTGCCAGAGCATGGCTTGTTAGTCTCCACAAGAAGGATGCAAGTACTGGAAGCAAAAGGACCTCTGAAACTGAAATGCAAACAAACACCAATCACAACCAAAGTGTCACATAGCTCACAACACCAGTGTGCCACCCAGCAACAGCGCCTAAGGCAAGACAACGTACCTAAAACTTCAGTCATAAGTGACTCTATAGTCAGGCACACTGATGTCCCACTCACCAGGCTGAACAAGAAGAAAAATACAGTCAGCTGCCTGTCGGGTGCCAGGATCCACCACATAACGCATGCAGTCAAGTCACTCCACAACAAATACAAATACGACTCTGTCATTGTCCATGTTGGAGTGACTGACTTGAGATGTACCTCCCTGGACTACATGAAAAGAGATATGGAAGAGCTCTTGTATCATGTGGCCCAGGCAGGTATGACCCTAGCCCTGAGTAGCATCCTGCCTTCACCCAGAATGATACCACAATATATGGACAAAATTATTGACTTCAACAATTGGCTAAGCTTCTGGTGTCATTCAAAGTGGATCGAGTATCTGTCTGCCTGGGACGACATGATCGACAGACCACGATGCTTTGCCAGAGATGGTCTGCACCTGTTGCCACTGGGATTCAGGTTACTGGCTAAGGCTCTTGCCAACCCTATAGTTCCTTTTTTAGGCAAAGTTCAAAGGACAAAACCACCACCGTAACAGGTGCAAGCATGCAAATTCTGAAGGTAATGTTACTCAGTGCTAGAAGTCTAAACCTGAAAATGCACTCTCTCAAGGCACTCCTAAAAATGGAGAACATTCATATCTGTGCAGTAATTGAGACCTGGTTCAAGGCCCCAGAGAGCACCCCTGCAATACCAGGCTACAACTCTTACCACACTTTTTAGACACCAAACCAGGACAGAAGCACTAAAGTGGAGGAGTGTCTGTATTCACCAAGGATTTTCACACCATCAGGCTAGTTGCCCAACACAATGCATCTGAAATTCTCCAGGTGCAACTAACACTAGGTAAGACTGCAATCCAGATTGTAGCTTGCTACAGATCCTCTACCATGCCCCAAGATTCTCACTACACCTTTCTAAATATACTGGAAAATATTAAGATACAACCAAACACCCTAATACTGGGTGATTTCAACTACCCTACCATTAACTGGGAAACTACTCGTGTACCAACACCTTTGCCCAACAGTTCTTGGAATTCATAAATTCCAATGCCCTGGATCAACTAATCCATAGTCCCATCAGGGGCTCCCATATCCTAGACCTAGTCATTACCAACATGGGAAATCGATGCTCCACACCTATGGTCACCCCCTTGTTGGTCAGGTCTGACCATAAGCAAATCACCCTTAACATCCACATCCCACCCCCACCCCCCAATAAGGAAACCTCCATAAAAAACTTCTCCAAAGCCAACTTCATGCTACTCAAGTCAGAAGTGACAAACTTCATGACACCCATGCAGACGGGAACTGAAAGTTCGACTGCTGAATCCTACACTAAGGCACTGTATGAGCACATCCACTCATACATGAATCATGCCATCCCAAATAGAACCAAGATGATCTCCTCCAAAAAAAGGAAGCCAGTCTGGTGGTCCCCTGCCATAAACAAACTTTACAACAAAAGGAAGAAACTGCTGCAGAAAATAGGAAAATCCCAGGATGCGAACAACTCCCTTACCAGCCTCAGTAAGAAGCTGAGATCCCTCATAAAATCCTCCAAAGCTTGTTATGAAAATAAAATTGCCAAAGATTCTAAAGACAACCACAAGGCATTGTATAACTATGTCAAGAATCTAAATGGCAATGCTCAGATATGCTCTGAGCTACAACAGAATGGCATTAAATATACTGATCCCAAAAATATTGCCAATATCCTGGCAGATCAATTCAGTGCCAACTTCACCTCCTCTCACCCCTAAATGGCCCATCTCAATACCAGAAGATTTCCAAATTCTGGTAATAATGGCCACACAGGTAAAAAACGCACTCTCCAAAACTAAGAATACAGCATCCATGGGACCAGATGACATCCCAGGCTGTGTATTACATGAACTACAAAATGAACTGGCACCTCACCTAAGTGTCATGTTAATCATAGCCTCTCCTCAGTCTTCATGCCCACCGAGTGGCTCACAGCTAGAGTTATCCCACTCCACAAGGGGGGATCCACCTTGGATCCTGGGAACTACCACCCCATCAGTCAGACAAGCCTGATCTGCAAGGCCATGGAATGTATTATCATGGAACTTATAAACAAAGACATTGGCAGCCTTCAAACACTGGACCCCACCCAGTTTGGGTTTGTGAAGGGCCTATCTTGACTCCTGAACCTGATTGACTTCTTCAAATCAGTCTCCAGAGCCAAGGACAAGGGTAAGGCCGTCCACACAGCCTATCTGGACCTCGCCAAGGCCTTTGACACCATCCTCCACTCTGGAATCATAGATAGAATTACTAAGCTGGGCATTAATCCTTATGTCACTCGATGGGTTGCCAATTTGCTTACTGACAGAACCCACACTGTAAAAGTAGCCAAATCCAAATCGAGCTCCAGACAAGTGACAAGTGGAGTATCTCAGGGTTCAGTCCTGGGAATGCTCTTGTTTAGCATCTACTTCCCTGAAGTACAGGCCAACACTAAGGGACTCTGGCTAACAAAGTTCACAGGTGACTGCAAACTGGGAGCCATTATTGAATCCCCAAATGATGTGGATACTCTACAAAAGGGCCTTACAGAAACAGATGCTTGGTGCCAGAGCCATGGGCTCTAGCTCAATACCAAGAAATGCATAGTTACCCCTTTGGGAAAAAACATGTACCTATGGATTAGGTGGCAGTACACTAAACACTGAAAGTGTGATAAGAGACTTAGGGACACAGGTGAACAGTGGTCTCACCTTTAATAACCACATCACCACAACAGTCAGGAAATCCTTCTATGTGGCACATCTCATCACATAGGGCTTTTCATCCTTAAAAAAGGAGGTCATTGTCCCACTGTACTCATCCCTCATTAGACCCATTATAGAATACAATGCCCCATTTGGTATGTACCTCTCAAGACATCTGCAACAACTGGAAATGCCGCAGAAATACCTCATTAAAAGAATCACAGGCCTAAAGCAGATGCCCTATGCTGAGCACCTTAAAAAACTCCAGCTATACTCTGTCACATATCGTCTACTCAGAGGAGAGCTCTGCTTAACATACAAGGCCATATCAAACCCAGAGCTGTTGGACATGCTACACTTAAAGAAATCCCAATCCCTCAGAGCCACATGCTCCAGGGATCTAAACCTTGTCATCACAATAAACAAAACATGCTGGAGGGATAGGTTCCTGACCCAGAGACTCACCAGACTTTGGAACAGACAGCCCATTCATGTCAAGCAGAGTGCCTCTTTGTCCCTCTTCAAAAGGAACCTTGACGATTGGATGGGAGAAAGGAAATTCACCCCAGGGATCACATCAGTCACCCTGCTAGACAGGGGTCGAGGGAAATAAATAGTGTGGGAAGAAATAGCCAGGGAATTGTTATGGCTAGGCTTGTATAGGCCCTAGGGCCGATAGCCTAGTACCAACCTATGAACCTATGAACCTATGCAGTCTCCAGGTGCCTTATTAAAGCTCTAGGTGTGTATTGTGACACATCTGTGCTAGATTCTGGTTCAGCATCTAGTCAAAGTTGTAGTATGGGAACCAGAGACTCATGTAACCAGATGTGATGTTATTCTGTAGCCAGCACTGAAATTATTTTAGATATTAGTGAGAGATGTGATAGTGATACTCAGCACTTTGTTGTTGGAACTGACACAAGACACTCATCCACATCATCTTGCCTTTCTTTAGTAAGTAATCAGAGAATTGTAATTCTTTAGTCAGTTAGGAAAATAGTGAGATTAGCTAAAAGTATTGTTTTTCTGTATCTGTGTGAGTCTTTCCACCTGTTTTCTTTTTTATATTTCCAGTGAATTGAAACTCTTGTGTTTATTGTAAATAGATATTCAGTATTTTCATGTTTTCTATTTTATTATTTATTATTAAATATATCTGTACCTTTTATTGTGGATGGTCTTTTAGAAAGTAATTTAACATTTGAGAGAATTGCATTTATTTGCTGACACAGTTGGCTTCATCCTCCTGAAAGTCTTACTGCTTAGTTACCATTACCATTTGTACAAGTATTAATATTACTAAGAGTAATTGGGTACCCTGGTAAGAGCCTTAAAGTAGCTGGCTGGTGGCAGTAAATCTACCTTGTAGTCTGGGTAGAGGTGACGTGGCTGGTAAATCTGTGCCAGCCTTTCCCAGGCTTGTTTGTGTGTGTGTCTGAAAATCAAATCTCAAAGTGTGTGTGTGTGTGTGTGTGTGTGTGTGTGTGTGTGTGTGTGTGTGTGTGTGTGTGTGTGTGTGTGTGTGTGTGTGTGTGTGTGTCAGCTACTTGGAACAGGGACACAGAGCACTGGTTTCTGCAGAGAGAAAGATGAAGTTTTATTTGGGGCCTGGAGGAGGGAGTCCAATCCCAGGACTGGGTGTGTTCCTCCTGTGCTCTTAAGGAAATTGTGCTTGGTGCAGAGAGATGCGTCTGAAATTATTGTGTGTATCTATTTTTGTTCCAACTGAATGTCCCTCACTGGTGGCAGTGGTGAAGATTGAGGTTCCTTGGTTATTGGCCCAGAGGAGGGACATCAAAACATCTTTGCAAAATTGCTCATTTTACATTTTAGCACAAAGTATATAATTGATTAAAAGTAAGACACTGCTTTTTTCTAATTTCTATTCAAACCAAACATTTGAAACCTGAATTCCAACTGCAGTGTATTTTCTGTGCATTATTGCTCTCTTTCCTTATGATTATTACAATATATTATTTTAGTTCTCATTTTTGCTTGTTTATTTAACTCGCATTTTTTATATTAAGTGATATTTTAACTATGTGCTTGTTATTTAATTTGATCTGCATGTGTTCTCAGCTTTTCATTGAATGAAATATGTTTCTCTTTTTAGAATGCCAATTGTTTCATTTTTTGTACCACAAAGTATTCTGCTTGTTATAAATAAAAAATGCAAGTCACCATATTTACAGTCCTTCACCTGATTCTTTAGTGCAGTAACATAATGACCTGTCGTCTCTGTAGGACCTTGCATCTTTTAAAAGAACACATAGTGAATAAATGACAAGTTGCTTGTAAGTTGACAATAATTCCTGGATGTATTTCGAATTGTTGCTATTTAGTCTCTTTTTCTTCTATAAAAGATGAAAGTATTAAGTAGCTTTAAATCTTCTTCCCCTTGGCATGCAGAAATATGGCAATGTGTGGCTTTTCTGGCATTTGTCTGTTCAATTTGCTATGAGGAATAAATCAAACATCTGGATCCAAAGCTGCCATTTCTCTGCTGAGTTGCCTTACAGTGAGAGACTTCTTGATGGGTGAATCTATCTGGAATATTTTTTTCACTATGAATTGTACTTTGTAAGCTGTTAGAAACATACATATTTTCACTTCCACAAATATATTTATTCATTCTGACACCTTGTAACACTTGAATGTTTTTGTTAGCTTGCTCTGCTAAAAAATACACCATAGATAAGCTTCTGGGCAAGTCCAGATTTCCCAATAGTTTTGAGTCTCACTGACTATAACATTAATCATCAGAGCACTTTTATGTGCTCTATTATTACCTAATACCACCCTGAATGAAAGACCAGCACTGGTAGAGTTTTTAGTGGAATCTAGAGCAGAAGCTGCCATTAAAAAAGGAATAATTGTTTCTAATATGTGCAAACGTAAAAGTGAAATAGAACAATTAGATGAATTTATTAACAAGCAAGGTTTTTTCACTTAATTTAGAATGTTATATGAGAGTATTGGCGGCAAAGTTAAAATGCATGTGACTATGTTGATTACAAAAAAGTCCAGAAAATTGAATAGAGACATTGCTGCCTATAAAAATAATCATGTTTTTGTAATAAAAAAGTTAAGTCAGATACTATTACAACTGTTAACACACATGTCTGACAGTGGACAGGTTGATAATGATGTGACCCAACTTGATAATTTTTCGGAACATTTAAATGGTTTGGATCATGGTAATAAGGTTAAGGAGCAAACTACCTTGCGTGTGATTAGAGACAATGCACCTATTAATCAAAATCAAAGAACAAATAATGTCTCAGGACAATCTGCTTATTTTTGGCTGGGGGCCAGACCAAAAACGGATGCTACAACCAAGAACTATGTCAACAGTGGAGGCAAGAAAAAAGGAAAAGCAAAGAGAAGAGGACGTTAGATAATGTATGTCCGATTTTTAATTTGTCTGAACTTTTGTTTTCACAGACTGAAACTGATGTTTTATCAAAAGGTTTTTCATTTGTACCATTAAATCAGGTCAACTATACAGATTTAATGGTAGATTTTAAATTATATGTTACAAAATTGAATCTCAAATACGTATTGAACAACGCTGAATGGAATGAGTACAATGAAAATAGTTTTTTTAAAAAACCTAGTACTTTTAACCCTAGTTTGAATGTAACATTGAGTGTCTTTGTTAAGACACGTGAAGCAGATTTTGATGCTTTAAGTAAAAATAAACTCTTGTTAGAATGATTAATCTTAGTAAACATCAACATGAAGCTTTTAATAAGTTGATAACTTATAAATATTTTATGTTATAAGAAAGCAGGCAAAGGTTGTGGCATGGTGGTGATGGAGGAAAAACTCTATTGTGTTGAAATGTTTGAAGTTTTGTCAGACCAAGTGTTTTATGAAAAGGTAAAGACAAATGATGTTATTAAGAGTTTTAAGAGAAATGATTATGAACTTTTTCATCTTTTTAATCAGAAATATATCATGTAGTTTATGAATTTTTAATGGTGGATGAGACAGAGATTGGTAAAATATTCAGTATTCCAAAAATATATAAAGATTCTGCTCATCCACTGTTTAGACCGATTGTATCAAGTCCAAAAAATAAGACCACCACAATTTCTTATTATTTCGATAAGATTCTTAATTCAATAGTACAACAGAGTATGTGTTTTATTTGTGATACTTGGTCTTTACTTAATCAGTTAAGACTTTACAAATTTAACGGAAACAAAAAATGTTTATGCACAGTGGAAATTGTTTCACTGTATCCTAGTACTGATGTTGAAGAAGGAACTGAATTTATGAAATGTTATCTTAATGAAGTTGTTAATGTTAGTGACATTACTGTTAATTTATGTCAGACCCTTATGAGATTAGTGCTGCAAAACAACTATTTTACTTTCAAGAGTGAAATTTTTAGACAGAAAAAGGGAATAGCTATCAGGGCCCATGTTGCCCTGGCATTTGCTAATATAGTGTTATGTTGGTGAGAGAAGGTTTTTTTGATTGCCCATCCTTTATTTTCATAAGTATTTTGGTATTGGGGCTTTATTGATGACCTCATTTTCATATGGGGGAACTGAAGATGAGTTTGATTTGTTTCTTAATGATATTAATTTAAGTTTAACAAGGTTGAAGTTTACAAAAGGGACTATTGGAAATAAAGTCAGTTTTTTAGATCTTACCATTAAAACGGATTTGATTAGCATTTGTTTTCATAACTGTATACACAAAAAAGAAAGTTTTAGGAATAATTATCTCCATTGTCATAGTGGACACCCCAAATATATGAAACTTAATGTTTTTAGAGGTCAAGGCAAAAGTAAATAATCCAAGAAGAACAAGCCTCAAGTCCAGCGAAGCAATAATACCACCTCTTTATTAATCGATACAGCAAATAGGTAAAAAAGCACTCCAAACCACACAATAGGAAGTGAAACCAAACAGTTAATGATTAAGCACTTTCATCCACTGAATTGTGGACTTCATCAGAATCAAACAAACTAATTGGATGATTCATTTTAAACCCTTTTCGGCGCCAACTTTTTGTTATATTTAAAAACTTATTCATCTTGCTTTTAAAAAAAAATACCACTTTTTCTTACAAAAACATTGCGTAGTTTCAGTAAATGAATTCGTATACAATAATAACCATACAAACATTGCCTGCATTAATAAATTAAATGCTTTTAAATGTCTTTAAATACTTTAAATAACCTATCAATCTTTTCATGAATATATCTAAAGACAATCCATTTGATCATATTGTCCTAAAATTATCCTAACGTTATACCTAATGTTTGTATTATTAAATAAGGGCAATATATGATTTTGATATGACCATCTCTTATATAATATACTTTCAAAGACTAATTAAATTTTATCTACCTTCCCTATTATCCTTATATTATAGTGCATATGTATATGTAAATTTAAAAACATAAAAATAGTACTGCGTAAAATGCTTTGACACTATTGTATGTAAACATAGTAATAATATTAAAATCAGAATTAATAAATGATTAAAAAATACTTAAAAATTAAAAAAATCTAAAAAAACGAATGACCCAGAATGTGCTAAAAAACGCTATATAGTAAAACTAATACATAGGTATAAATGTATGTAATAATATATATATATATATATATATATATATATATATATATATATATATATATACATTTAAATGAATGAATAAATATGTAAATAATGAATAATGTTAAATGAATAAATAAATTAATAAATTCATACTTGTTCAATGTAATTTTTATGGTAGAGATATGTACACTCTTTGCGTCTATCCTAATATGAGTGGCATAATAAATGTCATAAATAAACGTGAATAATAACCTTTAAGATAGAAAAGGTCTTAACGATATATAATTGTTTAACCCTGGCTTAGTGGAAGCGTCAGTAAGTATTTGCCATTTTGCCTCTCTCTCGGCTATATAAGCCCTAAAATTACCTCCTCTAATGTTAAAATTCACACGTTCTAAAATTGCAGACTTGAAATAATGTGCATTGTCTGTCTCCTGCACATGTTGGCTTAATGCATTACTAGTATCCTTCTTTTTAACTGCATATAGATGTTCATATATTCGCCTTCTAAATTTTCATCCGGTTTTGCCAATATAATAACAACTACATTTAAAACATTTAGCCAAATACACAATGTTCATAATGTTGCAATTACCTCTAACGAACGTTACTTTAGTCCTGTTTATGTTGTCCAGGACCATATTTTCATCTTCATTAATGACTTTGCAATACTGGCAACTTCCACATTTCCTGGTTCCTCTATTATTTCTAATGTCCCTATTATGACCTATATTCCTTTCCAATAGAGACTTCAACTTCATTCCCATTTTATATACAAAAGTAGGTGTCTCACCCAGTACTTTCCTTAAATCAGTATCAATAAAAAATACGTTCCAATATTTTTTTACCATTTCTTTAATATAATTTACCTGTGGAGTATAATATAATATGCATGCCGTGTTGTACCCTTTGTCATCATCCTGCACTGTTGTATTACTAAGAGAGGATCTGCCAAAACAGGGAAATATTTATTCCCCCACTGCTCTATAACATACGTTTTGACTTCTTGTATTAAATATTTAGGGTACCCCCTATCTAGAAATAGTTTGCTGATAAATTCCATTTCCTCTAACATTTCATTTTGCTTTGAAGTCATTCGTGCTGCCCGTATACATTGCCCCTTGAAGATACTCTTTTTGATTTTCAAGGGGTGAAAACTCGTATATTCTAGGTAATTATTTGAAAACGTATTTTTTCTATAAATACGAGAAGAAAAGCCATCGTTTGTGCTAGTCACAAAAGTGTCTAAATATGAAATTCCTACTCTACTATAGTTGTATGTAAATTTAAGGAATGGACTGGTATTATTCAAATATTTTACAAATTCATCTAATATCTTTTCATGTCCTTCCCATAAAATAAATATGTCATCAAGGAATCTTGTATCTAGTCTTATATACTTATAATATTGACTTTTGAATACATTTTCCTTTTCCCAATCCAAAAGAACTAGGTTTGCAAATATGGGGGCACAAGCTGCCCCCATAGCTACTCCTCTAGTCTGCCTATAGTACTCACCTTCATAATAAAAATAATTATGGTCCAATATAATACCCATCAATTCCAATATTACCTTGCTTTGCTCCCAATCCAAGGTGGAATACTCGTGAATACTGTCATTAAAACTCTGCATTCCCTGTTCCTTAGGAATACAGGAAAATAAATCTATTACGTCAATGGTCACATATATCAACTCCTTTTTCCAAATATCTGACATCAATAATCCCAAGAACATCCAGGAGTCTTTTATTAAATGGGGCACCCTTGTATAGATGTGTTTCAAACATTTGTCTATCACTTGTCCCATGGGGAAAGTCTTCAACCGACTGCCCAAAATAATGGGTCTGAAAGGTGGGTCAAGTAGAGTTTTAGCAAAGCAAAATGAAATGTTAGAGAAAATGGAATTTATCAGCAAACTATTTCTAGATAGGGGGTACCCTAAATATTTAATACAAGAAGTCAAAACGTATGTTATAGAGCAGTGGGGGAATAAATATTTCCCTGTTTTGGGCAGATCCTGTCTTAGTAATACAACAGTGCAGGATGATGACAAAGGGTACAACAGGGCATGCATATTATATTATACTCCACAGGTAAATTATATTAAAGAAATGGTAAAAAAATATTGGAACGTATTTTTTATTGATACTGATTTAAGGAAAGTACTGGGTGAGACACCTACTTTTGTATATAAAATGGGAATGAATTTGAAGTCTCTATTGGAAAGGAATATAGGTCATAATAGGGACATTAGAAATAATAGGGGAACCAGGAAATGTGGAAGTTGCCAGTATTGCAAAGTCATTAATAAAGATGAAAATATGGTCCTGGACAACATAAACAGGACTAAAGTAACGTTCGTTAGAGGTAATTGCAACACTATGAACATTGTGTATTTGGCTAAATGTTTTAAATGTAGTTGTTATTATATTGGCAAAACCGAATGAAAATTTATAAGGCGAATATATGAACATCTATATGCAGTTAAAAAGAAGGATACTAGTAATGCATTAAGCCGACATGTGCAGGAGACAGACAATACACATTATTTCAAGTTTGCAATTTTAGAACGTGTGAATTTTAACATAGAGGAGGTAATTTTAGGGCTTATATAGCCGAGAGAGAGGCAAAATGGCAAATACTTACTGACGCTTCCACTAAGCCAGGGTTAAACGATTATATATCGTTAAGACCTTTTCTATCTTAAAGGTTATTATTCACGTTTATTTATGACATTTATTATGCCACTCATATTAGGATAGACGCAAAGAGTGTACATATCTCTGCCATAAAAATTACATTGAACAAGTATGAATTTATTAATTTATTTATTCATTTAACATTATTCATTATTTACATATTTATTCATTTATTCATTTAAATGTATATATATATATATATATATATATATATATATATATATATATATATATATTACATACATTTATACCTATGTATTAGTTTTACTATATAGCGTTTTTTAGCACATTCTGGGTCATTAGATTTTTTTAGATTTTTTTTTAGATTTTTTTAATTTTTAAGTATTTTTTAATCATCTATTAATTCTGATTTTAACATTATTACTATGTTGACATACAATATTGTCAAAGGATTTTATGCAGTACTATTTTTATGTTTTTAAATTTACATATACATATGCACTATAATATAAGGATAATAGGGAAGGTAGATAAAATTTAATATGAATTTTAGTCTTTGAAAGTATATTATATAAGAGATGGTCATATCAAAATCATATATTGCCCTTATTTAATTATACAAACATTAGGTATAACGTTAGGATAATTTTAGGACAATATGATCAAATGGATTGTCTTTAGATATATTCATGAAAAGATTGATAGGTTATTTAAAGTATTTAAAGACATTTAAAAGCATTTAATTTATTAATGCAGGCAATGTTTGTATGGTTATTATTGTATACAAATTCATTTACTGAAACTACGCAATGTTTTTGTAAGAAAAAGTGGTATTTTTTTTAAAAGCAAGATGAATATGTTTTTAAATATAACAAAAAGTTGGCGCCAAAAAGGGTTTAAAATGAATCATCCAATTAGTTTGTTTGATTCTGATGAAGTCCACGATTCAGTGGATGAAAGCGCTTAATCATTTACTGTTTGGTTTTACTTCCTATTGTGTGGTTTGGAGTGCTTTTTTACCTATTTGCTGTGTCGATTAATAAAGAGGTGGTATTATTGCTTCGCTGGACTTGAGGCTTGTTCTTCTTGGATTATTTACTTTTGCCTTGGTTCGTAGTGTTTATTTCCTGTATCTGGTTCGTTTTTAGAGGTCAACTTATTTGGGCTAGCCATATTATCAGTAAGGATGTGTGGTTCAACAAAGAAGTAGAGATGATTATTGAATTATTTGTAAATAGAGGTTATCCTCTAAAAGAATTAGTGCCTATAGTTCAGGAAGTAAAGGAACATAGGGGTGATGGGTTCCCCCTATTTTGAAATATGGTATTGAGTTCCACAAGGACAGACTAAGTAGGAGAGAGAATGTAGATAAAACGTTTGCTTTACTTATAGCTATTTCTACTGACAACTCAGCTATTAAAAATGTAGTAACACTTAATTGGAAGATCATTAAGGTAATCCTGAGCTCACTAAAATTTTAGGCAACAGAAAACAGTTTGTAATTAAGAAACCA